>NC_081179.1:25090146-25161507 GCF_012432095.1 Onychostoma macrolepis
TCTCAAATTGTAAACCTGTCTTTGTGGTCTTTTTAAGAGACATGGAGAATTATATTAATTTGATTTCAGTATCTAATAATAAGAAGCTATGAAGACTGTCAGAATTTTCTCTGCACTTGAAGTTTTCGTGTAGGAAGTCTTATGTCAAACAATGGCCCTTTATTGCATTTGTTATTATTATTATTATTTTTATTATTATTATTTATTCATTTTAATGTATTTTTACTGTTTTATTTTATTATTGTGTGTTCAAGTGTTATGTGGGTATTTTGTATTTTGTACTATTTTGTATGTTCTTGATTTCAGCAATAAAAATAAAAATAAAAAATATAATATATATATATATATATATATATATTTTTTTTTTTTTTTTGAGTAATTTCCAATCAAGCTATAATTTTACTGAATTATGAGAAAAGTGTGAAAATATCATTTGATTGTGTGAACTCCAAAAACATCATTTTCACCACCATTTCAATCACAGAATGATTCTTAACACAATACATCATTTGAGATTTTCACTGTGGAAGAAGAAGAAGAAAAACATTAGGAATTCAATTTTAATGTTCTATGACACACAGAAGGAGATGTGAGGCAGAACTCATTTAGTGTAATTCTGGATTGAAAGACATGAGGACTGTTTCCCTGCATAAGTGTTGTCAGATTTCATTGGATTGTTTAATGGTGGAACATTTTGAATGATGAATTAAATACATCCATGGTGAAGTTATGAGTGAAAACACATTAAAGATCCAGCAAGATTCATAAATCATTACAAGACTTTAACATTTTTGAGTAAATGAGACTGTTATAAGAAATAACCTCCATCAGCAGCTGCAGTATCTCTCAGCTGTATCAGTGCAGTCACTGTGACTCTGACTGACGGAGGTTTATGTACGACTCTTTATCACTGTGTGAACACATATTTACTGTTGATGGAGTGTAAACTCTGACAGTAATAATCTCCTGTATCTTCAGTCTGGACTCCACTGATGGTGAGAGTGAAATCTTTTCCAGTACTTGCTGTTCCACTGCCACTGAATCTAGATGGAGTTCCTGACTGGAGGGTGTTTATGTCATATATGAGGAGTTTAGGAGCTTCTCCAGGTTTCTGCTGATACCAGGCTAAGTAGTCACTATATATTCCTACATCTATATGACACTCTATTGTAGCTGTTTGACCGAGCTGGACAGTTTTAACTTCAGGTTGAGTCAGAGTGACTCCTCTGGATCCTGAAGAAGAGAAAATAATGTTAGTTTGTCAATAAATCACCTTTAAAGCAGAATATTGGTAGCCTGTATTAAAATGATAATAAACAACAATAGCTTATTATTCATATCAAAACTTAATATTCCACCTTGAATAAAAGCTGCAATGGTCCAGATGAGGATGACGTTGATGATCATTGTAGTTGTTTTGTCTTGTGTGATGAAGATTGTGTTGTGTTCTGCTCTCAGTCATGAAGTGTTAAACTCACAGCACTATAAACACTCTCAGAGCACTGAAGCATGTGCTGACGATGCAAAGAAGGGGCAGGATTTACAACAGCTTTATTTTAAGGAGATGTCGTTACAACTGTTACATGTACAGTACTTACTCTAACAACAACAGTAAATTATGCATAATTTCAAGTAATTAAACCAAAACCAAAACCCTAACCATAATCCCAAAGTAAGTTTAAAGTAATTATTATTACTCAGTATTTATTTATGTAATTACAACATCACCTTTAAATAAAGTATAGCATATCAAAATAATAACTTTACACTGAATGCAGCAAAAGCCTTTTTAGAATCACCCTCTTCAGAAATATTTCTCACCCATAATTCATTTATAATATTCATTTATTTTATATCATATGATATTCACGAGGGAGGACCACCATTATGTAGAATAAAGCAGCTATTTCTAAACCTTATAACATATAAGCAAGATTAATTACTCTTTGACACAATGATAAATTGATTTCAACTGAATAAACTTAAAACAAGATTGCACAATGAATATAGATTAATGTCTGAAATCAATATTTATTCAGTGGTGAGTCAATATCATATTGTTATGTGAGACAGAAATACATTTTTACGTTTTAAAAAATATTTTGTGTGAAGGAGTTTTTACATTTGAAAAACATTTGACAAAAACTATATTATTCAGGGTTGTCATCATCTGAGGTGTTTCTACTATCAGTGTGTTGAAGTGTTTCTCTCTCTGCTGGAGTTTGTGTTCACTCGAGTGGAATAGAGGTTTTTGTACGAGTGTTTCATTAGATTGTATCACTGTGGAGGACTTTCGGTGGAGGAACTAAACTGCTGCTCGGTAAGTCTCTAATTTAATTCTCCACTGCAAACATTCAGTTTAGATTGTGTACAATTATTATTATTTAAAAAAAAAAAAAATTGAACCAGAAAAAAAAAATCTAACACTTATATTTTGGTAGCAGCTTTACAATAATGCTTCATTTGTTAATATTAGTTAACCACATTAGTTAGCATGAACTAACAATTAAAAATTCTGGTAAAGCATTTTTAATCTCAGTCAATCACATATTAATTGCAGCATTTACTAATACAGTATTAAAATCCAAAGTTTTATCTGCTAATATTAATGGACTTGAGTTGACATCAGGGCCGTGCACAGACATTTTGAGGGCAGTGGCCCAAACCAAAAAAGGGGCACTGGGGGTGGGTGCTTGTTAATACAAATTATTCAGTTGTTACAAATATACACTAAAAGTTTTTATGGTTTTATTGTTTTTTAAAGGAGCTTCTTCTGTTCACCAAGCCTGCATTTATTTGATCCAAAGTACAGCAAAACAGTAACATTTTGAAAAATTTCTATTTGAATATATTTTAAAATGTAATTTATTCCGTGATCAAAGCTGAATTTTCAGCATCATTACTCTTCAGTGTCACATGATCCTTCAGAAATCACTCTAATATGCTGATTTGCTCAAGAAACATTTATTATTATTATCATCATCATCAATATTTAAAACAGTTGAGTCAATTTTTTTTCAGGATTCTTATAGATCCGAAAGATCAGCATTTATACACTAACCATTCAGTATAAATCTATTGGGAAAAAATATATAGAAATTAATCCTATTATTTAGCAAGGATGCTTGCTAAATCAAAAGCGATGATAAAGACTTTATAATGAATTTTTTTTTTTTATAATATTACAAAATATTTCTATTTCAGATAAATGCTGTTTTCTGAACTTTCTATTCATCAAAGAAACCTGAAAACACTTTTACTCAGCTGTTCTCAACATAATAATAATAATAATACTACATGTTTTTGAGCAGCAAATAAGAATATGATTTCTGAAGGATCATGTGACTGGAGTAATGATGATAAAAATTCAGCTTTGAAATCACAGGAATAAACTACATTTTAAAATATATTCAAATAGAATTAAATAGTAAAAACTATTTCAGAATGTTACTGTTTTTGCTGTACTTTGGATCAAATAAATGCAGGCTTGGTGAGCAGAAGAGACCCAAACCAAAGGTTTTTTCTTAAAAAAACAACAACAAAAAAACAACATTAAAAACCTTACTGTTCGAAAACGTTTGACTGATAATGTACAATGAACAGAGAAGACAGCTCTGTGATAATTTCAGACTTTATTGTAGATGTTTTGATAGAGTGGGCTCTCCCTCAGTCTCCGAGCCTGCTTCTGCCTCATCTTCAATGGAAGTATAAGTATTAGACATTTAATTTAATATTTTACAGCATAAATTTATATTATAGCCTATACTAATAAACAGCTCATTTAGAACATTTATATTAGGCTACCATTTTTACTATTATAGGCCTATTAATATAGTTTTAATAAAATATTGTAAATGTGTTAGATTAGTAACTAAGTGATTATAATAGGAAATATACTTAATTACAAGAATTAAAGTGTGACAAACTGCTGAATATTGTATATGTTGATATAGCTGCTGGCTTACTGGAGCTTTGAATTCATGTTTGCGATGCTGAACTGCCTTTAGCAGCCTTCCTTTGCTCTTTCTCTCTCTGTCTCTTTCTCCTTTTTCATGAACGTGAAGGCATTGCTTTTTTGTTTGTTTGTTTTGTTTTTCTACAAGTGTGCCAACAACAGCAAATTTGGTGTTATTTTATATGAGATCTTATCGGGTTCAATAATTTGATTAGACATTCTAAGAACGTGGATATTCTGTACAAGTTATTAGAAGACCGAGAGTCACACAATCTCTGTTTGAAATTGTGTTTTGAGTTGAATATCTCACTTAACTAAAATGCAAAGACATTATTTAGGGATATAAAACTACTGGAGTTAAAGCAGAAAATATCTTAATATGTTTGCTTCTTTTATGAGGTTTCATTGAAATGTAGTGTTTGTGAATGTGTTGTGTTTGTCTCCTGCAGCTGGTCCCACACTGAAGCCCTCAGTGTCTCTGCTGCCGCCCTCTTCTCTGCAGATCTCTGGAGGTTCAGCCGCACTGCTCTGCCTGCTCAGCTCTTACTCTCCACAGGGGGCGCAGGTGAGCTGGACACTGGACGGCTCAGAGGTCACCGAGGGGGTTGTGACCAGCGCAGAGAGCGAGCAGAACGGCCGCTACAGCCGCAGTAGCGTCCTGACCCTCAGCAAAGCACGCTGGGAAGCGGAGAGGAGTATGTCTGCAAAGTAACACATGCTGGAGCTCCTCATGAGGCCTCGTTCCACAAGAGTCTCTGTTAGTCGCCGCAGTGCTGATGTTTCTCCAGCGAGCGCTGCTCTCTCCTGAAGATGAGCCGTATCTGAGTGTCCTGTGTCAGGCAGGATTCACATGAGTCTAGTGCTGCAGCTGTAGTCATTTACAACTCAATACTGAAAGAGAGCTCTAGTGTCGAAGCACTGGCTGATCTTTCAATCTGCTGTGTTTGCTGCAACATTCAATAAAGCTTCTCAACAAACTCCATTTGTGTCTGACAACATCATTCAACTAACAGATGAAGATGCATGTACTGTTTGTTCAGGTGTTTTCAGAAGCTCGATCAGTAGCAGTAAATCTAGTCAAATAAAGCTCTTGGGGTTTGAACATGGTCTCTGGAGACAGAGCTGCTCTATTCTGAGAGGATCACAATCACTCACCCTGACGATGCAAATGAGATTTTCAGCCCACGCTCCCAGAGTCACTGTTTGATTGGTTACATGATCTGGACTGAAACACACCAGTTTCACTTCTGCTGTAGTCAAGCAGCACACAGACAAACTCATTATTACATTTGTAGGAGATGGTTTGACTAGATTTACTGCTGCTGATCAAGCTTCTGAAAAGCACCTGAACAAATATATACTGTATATAAAGCAATAAAAATCATAAGGTATACATAATCATAAATCAAGAAGCAGTCATTCTGGCATTAATTGACCATATGCACAGAGTCTTCTTTAGATCTTCTGCATAAAGAGAAACCAGCTCGTAAACTTCCCGTGAAGCTCATTTTATATGCACTAAATATAGGTAGAGACTCTCACAGAAACCTCTCCTGACTCATTCTTATCAGCAAAAGAGAAACAAAATAATTGCAACACCGTAAATAATGATAGCGGCATTGACATAGAGTTTAATGTTATTTAACAACATATAATTTCATATTCCGAGTAATTCCAGGAGAGTATCCAGATTCGTAACTGTGCATTTAAATGCTGACAAATAAACACTATCGTAACCGTTTAGGCTGATCTCTTCAACGGCATCATAATGGTATTATTGATAATCAATAGACCCTATCTTACCTTTATAGCCATAAACCTATAAAGATTTTAACAATTTTAAAATCTTATAACATTTTAAAGCCTTTATTATTTCTCAACTCTACAGCTGTGCAGTAAAATTCACTTTAAAGGTTCACTATTCATTCATGAAGACGACATGAAGTAATGTGCCAAAATCTGTCTCTTGGCAGAAAAATAAAGACTTTAAGATGAAAATGACATGAAATTACCATTTTAACCAGGAGATGGCAAGGATGGATTGTTTTTTGTTTTTTTTCAGCCTATTGTCACAGATAAAGCCAGAGAAAGTGAATAAAGAGGAGTGATTTATTGAATGATGCGGGGAAGAAGATCGTAAGGTCAGCAAGCAGGTGAGTATGAAGCACTGTGTCAGTTCAAGGGTTCTTAGCTGAGTACTGAAGGATATCTGTATTTGCAGGTTTGTAGGAGATCGCTGGCCAGCAACGAGGAAACACGGAGTGGAAGGAGAGTCGGAGGATCGTCGGAGGATCTAGAGAAATGTAACACAGGTAAGTAGAATGCAAGGAGTCATGTTTAATTCATGGATGTGAACGGTAGACCAGACGATGAGTGTCTGTGAGGAGCGTGCTCTTGTAGGTGGCTTGATTGAAGAGGACAGGAGCAGGTAATCAGAATATCACAGTCAGTCATAGCAACGACTTGTGGCATGATTTAACATTCCCGTTTGTCATTCCTGACACAGTATACGTGGATGATTGGTTACACAAACAAAACTTTTCTTCAAATTGTTAATAGATTATGCAGAGAAACCGAGCAAAGGGCGATCCCTTTACGGCACAGAGCAGTTGACTGGAAATGACTGACCTAGCTTATCTAAAACCAGGAAGTAATCGTGCATACGGTCAATTGCTTGAGGATGAAAATCTTCCTGTGGGTCAAATGGAAAGCATCACGTTCAGACAGCAGGTCACCAGTCTGTTCAGTTTGACTGACGGATCATATATTACACCTAAAACATGATGATCATATTAAAACACTGACTCAATCTAGTCAGAAATATAAGATTGATGATGATTGTAATGATATTGTGTTATTAGTGTTTGTTCACTGATCAGTGTTGTGTGTGATTGTGTTGTAGAGCAGCTGCAGTATCTCTCAGCTGTATCAGTGCAGTCACTGTGACTCTGACTGACGGAGGTTTTTGTACGACTCTTTATCACTGTGTGAACACCCAGCTACTACTGATGTGGTGTTCACTCTGACAGTAATAATCTCCTGTATCTTCAGTCTGGACTCCACTGATGGTGAGAGTGAAATCACTTCCAGATCCACTGCCACTGAATCTAGATGAAGTTCCTGTGTAACGGGTTGATGCAAGATATATGAGGAGTTTAGGAGCTTCTCCAGGTTTCTGTAAGTACCAGTGCAACCGTGGCCCATAACGATCACTGTAGACATTACTACTGGTTTTACAGTTTATTCTGGCTTCTTGTCCTTGAGCTGCTGTTATTGATGGACTCTGAGTTACAGTGATCTGTCCTCTACACTCTGAAAGAAAGAACAATAATACAATTTAGACACATCTGACAATGATGTACATTTCACAATTCAAAGAAGGAATAATAATTATCAAATTTTATCACACAAACCTCGAGCAAACAGTGTGAGTGTCCAGATGAGGATGATGATGTTGTTCATTGTTGTTGTTTTGTCTTGTGTGATGATGAAGATTGTGTTGTGTTCTGCTCTCAGTCATGAAGTGTTAAACTCACAGCACTATAAACACTCTCAGAGCACTGAAGCATGTGCTGACGATGCAAAGAAGGGGCAGGTTTACAACATCTTGAGCTGCTGGGTCATTCCTGGGATTCTGTAACGTTTCAACTTGGAATATACATTTTTTTCAACTACATGTGATTCAACTTCTAAATATTCCACATCATTAGGCACATATCGAACCTCCAAAAAATCATATTTTCCCACCTCAGGCATTAAAGACCTTTTATTATTTTATTTTATTATTATTATTATTTTTCAGCTTTAGACACCTTTTTTTCTCAACCCCGATACGGACAAAATGGGATTGGTTTAAAAAATGATTTTACACAGAAATTGTTATAAAACAAACATGTACCTACTGCTCATGTGTCCCTCGTAACAATTCAATGATAACAAATGTACAATTTATCTTATGCCATGGTCTGTCTGAATACTGGATTCTGATTGGCTGGCAGGTGTTGATTAAATTCGTTGAACTGCAGGTAGTTCCAGGTCAGTTTAATCACGTTCTATATTAATGCGCTTCCTATAAACATTGGTAACCATAGTAACATACAGTTACGGTTGAATAGTAATACAGACGAAAATAACCGTCGTTTTTAAAGTTACGCTCAAATATTGCAGCGCGAATATTATTAACATCTTTAATATGTGAATGCTGGCAAATGACCATGACATAAACGAGATAATCTGCTGCACGTCGGGTGGTTCTTCGCCTCCACGTCGTGCATTCAAATCGTTTAATGCACAGCTAGCTGTTGATTATCCCTTACATAATTTTCACATTTTTATAGGACTGAAGCTAAAAATACACAAATTGTGTGTCTACGGTGTCTTTATTTTTGTAAAAAATATGTTTAATTTAACATTTTAACTAAAACCACAATGTTATTATTTTAGTCCTTAACATGTCAGATGGTAATCAGTGAGACATACTTTTGTTCTTAATTGTCTTCCTTATATTTTTCTAAAAATATTAATGTGACAAGGTGTGACGGGGTTGAAGGCTGTAACACATTTGAAGGGATACATTGCCATAAATTTAATTTTTTTGTTTTGTTTTTCTATCATATTGTCCCTTGTTTCTGGGTCAACATATCTGCATGGACAACATTGTCTTTCTGCTGCAAATGTGGGTGCAATTTCTGATGTATGATGCTTGTCAACATTTAAGTGGACATATTACATCAACAATTCTGTTTAAAACAAAAATATGAGTTGTCATGATTTTTTAGTATGTATATTTACTGAAACCATAACTACTTCATATTTCTTTCATTAAAATCATTAAAAAATGAAGCAAATAACTCAACCCTGTCGCAAGTTTACAACCCCGTAACAATGAGATATACATATATTTGTGACGGGGTTGTGTTTTTTCACTCAAAATGGCCACTGCTCCTCATGTAGTGTAGGAGAGTAGACCATATATGGCAGCAATAAAATAAGTACATTGTATATACTTATGGATTCAAATAAAATGTTGAAAAAGTAATAATTTTCCACCTTAATTTTATGTGACGGGGTTGAGTTTTTAAGCTTGACAGTACCCTCCCTGACTATAACATGCCTAAAAACTATGAATAAAAATGTATGATAAAGTCAAATATTAATGTCATATCAGCCAGCAAAACATAAACAAAAATATATTTTCAATGAATCAACATGTAATTATCACTAACTGGTTCAAAACATTACTCTGAAAGTAAAATATTATATATAAAGACTGTTATATTGGTATATATGGTAGCCACACAAGCTGTTGTAAACCTGCCCCTTCTTTGCATCGTCAGCACATGCTTCAGTGCTCTGAGAGTGTTTATAGTGCTGTGAGTTTAACACTTCATGACTGAGAGCAGAACACAACACAATCTTCATCATCACACAAGACAAAACAACTACAATGAACAACATCCTCATCCTCATCTGGACCACAGCAGCTTTTATTCAAGGTTAGATGTTTATTTTTGATATTGATAATATGTTACTATTGTTTTTATCTTTTTAATATTCTGCTATTAAGAAGATTGCAAACTAATGTATTTTATTTTCTCTTCTTCAGAATCAAGAGGAGTCACTGTGACTCAGCCTGAACTTAAAACTGTCCAACAGGGTCAAAGAGTTACAATAGAGTGCAGTACTGATGAGGGGATATACAGTGACAACTTACACTGGTATCAGCAGAAACCTGGAGAAGCTCCTAAACTTCTGATTTATGACATAACAAGCCTTTATTCAGGAACTCCATCTAGATTCAGTGGCAGTGGATCAAACTATGGAAAAGATTTCTCTCTGACCATCAGTGCAGTCCAGACTGAAGATACAGGAGATTATTACTGTCAGAGTGTACATGAGATCAACAGTAAATATGTGTTCACACAGTGATAAAGAGTCGTACAAAAACCTCCGTCAGTCAGAGTCACAGTGACTGCACTGATACAGCTGAGAGATACTGCAGCTGCTGATGGAGGATGCTGTACATAAAACTTGGTGTAGCAAAGTTAAAGAGACTTCAAATTTCTAAATTTACATTACAATAATCAAATACACAATTAAAATAATATTTAGGATTTTTACATTACTTAAACAATAATGTTATTTATTATTACAGAAGTCTCTTTGTACTGATTTGTGGGTCTTTGATTTGTTTTTAAATACAGCTTCATTCAGGCGTGTAGCCATCGTTTCAGAAGAGAGGGGGACGGAAATGTCATGTACATATACACCCTCCAAAAAAAATAAAAAATAAAATGGTTTATTTTATATATTTGTTTGTTTGTTTTCTTATCTCTTACTTTTAAATGGCTATGAAATCAAATATACTGTTGGACAATTACCAATAATTTGTATTATTTTTTCCCCCTATTTTTTCCTAATGGCAGTTTTATGGTTTGCTTACCTACTACACTTTTTTTTTTTTTTTTTCATTTTTATCACAGAATAAGGCATAAATATGTTTTATACGTTCTATAGTCTACTGTAATAAATGCTATGTCAGTTAGCACAGCATTATTCAGACACTTTATTACCTGCAGATGACTTGAAAAACACACACAAACCATATATTATCGCAATCGTGCACATGTTGTCTTTGCGTTTTTATTCAGCTTAGCTGATGCCTTCTCAGAGGAAAGAAAAATCAAAAGGGAGATCTCTTTTATATCTCAAATACAGTATTTCTCCTAGACAGAAATGAGGTTATCTTCAGATCAGATGGAGACTTTTGCTTGAGTCTCCTGCTTTTCAAACTTGTCTTCTGAGAAAAAACAACAACAACAACAAAAAACTCTAAAACTATCACATTTCTCTTTTTAAGGTTTAGAAGAGATCTCAACAACATCACATATTGTGCTCAGTTTTTCCCTTAAGCTAAAGTGGAAAAAGTGCTGTATATACAATGGTGTGCATTGAAGATAAATTTAAACTAACCCTTGATATTCTGAAATGTATAATGCTATTTAAATGATAGTTATAGTATTTACAATATTGGTATAAGTTTAAAGTTTCTCCTAAAATAAAATTTAAGACATCTTAAGACAAAGCTGATATCTCAACAAGACATAGGGTGCAACGGGTCTAAAGGCGCTTTTGACATAATTTTTTATCTAAACCACTAAATGGCAGAAAAACGTTGCGTAGCACTTTCCAAAACATTCACTTTTTAAGATGCACGTGCAAATTTGGCTGATCTTTATGCAATCGTGGGCAGCAGTGAAAAGTTGATTCTGTGCTAATTTGATCTAATATTTGATGTTTAATCTTGTAGATAGAAGTAACAAATGAGAATGGCTAAAATTATTGAATATATTTTGAGACAAAGGTCTTCTTAATAATTTTCAGTTATGTTTAAAATAATTATAGCAACAGTTTTTCAATAATGGAAGAATATGTAAAAGTATGGTATTTGGGGTAAAAAGCACCCCTGCTGTTGGGGCTTAAGGCACAGTAATTAACATGAAAATTAATAGATGGCTTTTCCATTTGTTGACATGGTTAGATTCAGACAGTAAATATAATTTATTATGTTGGGTGTCCATCTTAGAGATAATCGCAATGTTTAGAATGAAACCATATTAAAAAACATGATATTAATCATATCATATAATAAAATAAAATATCAATTGTCATTACTACTGTAAATCTATATTAAATTATTATGTGATCTTCAATGCTTTCAGAATCTTTCATTTTTAAAATGATTTTGTTTCTGTATTTTAAAATATATTTTTATATTAACATATTTCAATGACAGTTTACTTATTGAAGTAAAATTATTTCATTTATCAAATTAAGCAGAAAATAGTACAATCTTTGCCAAAGTGATTGTTTTGAACAAGTATTAACTTAGACATTATAAAAATAATAATAAAAAAATAATAATAAAAAAACAAAAACAACATTATTTATTTGTATCAGTACTCTGTGCCTTTTACCCCCTTACCACCTCATACAGTTATAAGATTTTTAAACAAAATAAACCACTTGTATGATTTATTTCCACACAAAATCTGTTGCTCCATAAATGTTCAATACAAACGTATATATTTTTCTGCAATCATACATTCTGGGTGCAGTTGAAAAACACATTTTATAAAAGAATCACCCCTTAGTTTCTTGAGTGTAGTGTAACTTCTGTCAGAGCCGTGGCCTTGTTGTCAGCACATCAACATCAAGACACAACTGCACCTCAGACAGCATGGGTTCGAATCCCAGCTAAAGGTACTTTCCTGCTCTTGTTCAGTTGTTTCCTGTCTCTACTCCTACTGTCCTGACCATTAAAGGTGAAAACCCCATTGCAATCAAGAAAAGAAAAAAATGAAAGAGCAACCTCTGAGCAGTAAAACAAAGAGCAGTCTTGAAAGATCTTACAGCAAGACAATAAAGAGCTTCCTCATTTTGGACTCCTTTCCTCTCAGGACGTTCTCGTATCTCAGTTGTGTCTACTTTTATTTCTCCTAAGGAATTTTAGGAAAAACATCTGAGACACTGTTGAGACTAACAATTATGAGCTTAGAAAGAGCAACCATTGAGCAATATTTTTTTTCCTCAAGTCAAAAGATCAACAGTGTTAGTCCTTTATTTCCTTCACATCAATTGTATTATCTTATAACAAATGTTAATGTAAATATGATACTTTAAACATAAAACTGCAATATGTGGAAACAATTTTTTTTAAAATATATATTTCATTATTTTTTTCTATATAATTTATATAGAGTTCTTCCCATAAAAAAATAAATAAATAACACTGTGAGGTGTCTACATCACAATCACGCATAACTGATCAGATTACAAACACGAATAACACAATATCATCACAATCATCATCAGTCTCATATTTCTGAAGAGAATGAGTCAGTGTTTTAATATGATCATCATGTTTTAGGTGTAATATATGATCTGTCAATCAAACTGAACAAAACGCATTCAGTCACTTCTGCTGTCTGGACATGATGCTTTACATTTGACCCACAGAAAGATTTCCAATATTATACAATTAATGTCAGAATGACTGATTCTGTATTTGTGATCATAGATATTTATGATTTTACTGACATTTTCATATACATTATCCCTTTGAAATGTAATGGGTTTGTCTGCGTGCTCCCAGGTGAATAAGACATACTATTAAATGTATTAAAAATATACAATTTGGTACATTTTCTTTTCACCTGGGCTGCTTGACTACAGCAGAAGTGAAACTGGTGTGTTTCAGTCCAGATCATGTAACCAATCAAACAGTGACTCTGGGAGCGTGGTCTGAAAATCTCATTTGCATCGTCAGGGTGAGTGATTGTGATCCTCTCAGAATAGAGCAGCTCTGTCTCCAGAGACCATGTTCAAACCCCAAGAGCTTTATTTGACTAGATTTACTGCTACTGATCGAGCTTCTGAAAACACCTGAACAAACACTACATGCATCTTCATCTGTTAGTTGAATGATGTTGTCAGACACAAATGGAGTTTGTTGAGAAGCTTTATTGAATGTTGCAGCAAACACAGCAGATTGAAAGATCAGCCAGTGCTTCGACACTAGAGCTCTCTTTCAGTATTGAGTTGTAAATGACTACAGCTGCAGCACTAGACTCATGTGAATCCTGCCTGACACAGGACACTCAGATACGGCTCATCTTCAGGAGAGAGCAGCGCTCGCTGGAGAAACATCAGCACTGCGAGCGACTAACAGAGACTCTTGTGGAACGAGGCCTCATGAGGAGCTCCAGCATGTGTTACTTTGCAGACATACTGCTCTCCCTCTTCCCAGCGTGCTTTGCTGAGGGTCAGGACGCTACTGCGGCTGTAGCGGCCGTTCTGCTCGCCTCTGCGCTGGTCACAACCCCTCGGTGACCTCTGAGCCGTCCAGTGTCCAGCTCACCTGCGCCCCCTGTGGAGAGTAAGAGCTGAGCAGGCAGAGCAGTGCGGCTGAACCTCCAGAGATCTGCAGAGAAGAGGGCGGCAGCAGAGACACTGAGGGCTTCAGTGTGGGACCAGCTGCAGGAGACAAACACAACACATTCACAAACACAAAGAAAACACACTGCAGCTCCAGCACTCTTCTGCCCTGCAGCATTCACAGCATTTCAACACGACTTTCAGCAGCAGACATGAGGAGTGCAGTCAAAATCACAACAATCTCATCATTCATCACATTCAACATCACTACAGATGCACAATATACAAACTACACAATCACTAGATACATTTTGGCAAGGCAAGTTTATTTCATACACAGTGGTAATTCAAAGTGCTTTACATAAAAGGAAGTGAAATAGTCATTAAAAATAATAATAATCACAACAATAAAAACAAAGTGATTTAAAAATTGATTTAAAAATAATTTAAAACATTTAAGAATAGAAAGTGATTATACATAGTGCAATTAGTTGGGACGTAGCACAGTGCTCATTCAACAAATGCACAGCTAAACAGATGAGTTTTGAGTCTAGATTTAAAAGTGGCTAATGTTTTTGCACATCTGATCTCTTCTGGAAGCTGGTTCCAGCTGCGGGCAGCATAATAGCTAAAAGCAGACTCCCCTTGTTTTGTGTGAACCCTTGGTATTTCTAACTGACTCGATCCTAATCATCTGAGTGGTCTGTTAGGTTTATATTCAGTGAGCATATCTCCAATGTATTTAGATCCTAGGCCATTTAGAGATTTATAAACGAGTAAAAGTACTTTAAAATCAATCCTAAATGTAACTGGAAGCCAGTGTAAGGACCTGAGGACTGGTGTAATATGCTCAAATTTTCTGGTTCTAGTCAGAATCCTGGCAGCAGCGTTCTGGATGAGCTGCAGCTGTCATTTACATAATACATAAATACATTTACATGAAACCTCATAAATAAAACTTAACATTCGGATGGCAATTGTTTCTCATATGGATGGAATTTTATTTAATTTTATTTTATAAAATAAAATTACATTTATTTTATTTACAAATGTATTCTTACTATTGTGTAAAATGTATTTTAAAAAAGACTTATTATATAAAATGTATTATTATTCCAAACATACTTTATAATATATAATCCTATTATTTGATTATTTAAATCTCTTGTTTAAAAATAGGAAAATAGACGTGCTATAGTTGTATATAATTATACGCAATATAATTCACTAGCTGTGCATTAAACGATTTGAATGCACTTCACTGAGGCTGCGCGTCCGGTGGTTCTTCGCCTCCACGTCGTGCATTCAAATCGATTAATGCACAGCTAGCCGTTGATTATCCCTTACATGACTAGAAAAGGTGAATACATTATTTCTTCAGCAGCACTTGAAACTGAAAATATTGCATCCACACTGACAGATGTTAATATAAAGACTAGTGTCACATAAACCAGCCAAACAATGAACAAAACAAAAAACAAAACAAATAATTTTATAATTAATCAATGTGTCATTATCAGTAAATTGTTTAAAAACACTACTCTGAAAATAAAACATTATATATAAAGAGAGTTTATTAGTTTGTTAGCAGCTCAGTTATTGTTAGCAGTTATTTTCGTCTGTATTACTATTCAACCGTAACTGTATGTTACTATGGTTACCAATGTTTATAGGAAGCGCATTAATATAGAACGTGATTAAACTGACCTGGAACTACCTGCAGTTCAACGAATTTAATCAACACCTGCCAGCCAATCAGAATCCAGTATTCAGACAGACCATGGCATAAGATAAATTGTACATTTGTTATCATTGAATTGTTACGAGGGACACATGAGCAGTAGGTACATGTTTGTTTTATAACAATTTCTGTGTAAAATCATTTTTAAACCAATCCCATTTTGTCCGTATCGGGGTTGAGAAAAAAACTTGTCTAAAGCTGAAAAATAATAATAATAATAAAATAATAAAAGGTCTTTAATGCCTGAGGTGGGAAAATATGATTTTTTTGGAGGTTCGATATGTGCCTAATGATGTGGAATATTTAGAAGTTGAATCACATGTAGTTGAAAAAAATGTATATTCCAAGTTGAAATGTTACTGAATCCCAGGAATGACCCAGCAGCTCAAGATGTAATCCTGCCCCTTCTTTGCATCGTCAGCACATGCTTCAGTGCTCTGAGAGTGTTTATAGTGCTGTGAGTTTAACACTTCATGACTGAGAGCAGAACACAACACAATCTTCATCATCACACAAGACAAAACAACAACAATGAACAACATCATCATCTTCATCTGGACACTCACACTGTTTGCTCGAGGTTTGTAGTTAAACTTTCATAAAGACAATTCTTTTCAAATGTGAAATATACATCATTTTTAATTATTATCCTTTGCTCCTTTCTTTCAGAGTGTAGAGGACAGATCACTGTAACTCAGAGTCCATCATTAATAACAGCAGCTCAAGGACAAGAAGCCAGAATAAACTGCAAAACCAGCAGCAGAGTGTGGGGTGGTGATGAGTTACACTGGTACTTACAGAAACCTGGAGAAGCTCCTAAACTCCTCATATATGAGACATCAAACCGTTACACTGGAACTCCATCTAGATTCAGTGGCAGTGGATCTGACAGTGATTTCACTCTGACCATCAGTGCAGTCCAGACTGAAGATACAGGAGATTATTACTGTCAGAGTTACCACAGTGGTGATGTGTTCACACAGTGATAAAGAGTCGTACAAAAACCTCCGTCAGTCAGAGTCACAGTGACTGCACTGATACAGCTGAGAGACACTGCAGCTGCTGATGGATGTGATTCATCTCAATCACTCTTAGATCATTATATTATAATGCAGTACAATACAATATATTACACATCGATCTGATAATTAATTAAATCTGTACTGCTTAGGTTAATCGCTGTGATGGCTGAACTAAAAAGGCTTAACTCTCAACATCTCAATAAATCATCCACTGTCCACAGCATTGCAGTCAAAAACTGAATTAATGTTTATTATATTTTAAAATAAAATACTGTAACACTTTTAAGGACCAATTCTCACTATTAATTAGCATGCATGTTACTATTGGCTCTTCATTGGTACTTATAAAGCACATTTTAATGCCTTATTCTGCATGACCATATTACATCCTTGTATCCTACCCCATAACTATTAATAAACAGCAAATTAAGAGTTTATTCAGGCAAATGTCATATTTAATAGTTGGTTAATTGTGAGAATTGGAGCTTAAAATAAAGTTTTCTCTGGTTTGTACAAAGTTAATTTTGACCTGTGTTGTGGTTAGTTTAATCACTATAGAGGCTGAACAAAATATAGTCTTGATGCTGAACATCCCAAAATATCATCCATTGTCCACAGAGTTGCAGTCAAAAACTGAATTAACTGAATTATTATATTTAAAAATTAAAATACAAAGAATCAAAACACGTATCTGGTGTCTGTGCAGCAGCACGTCAGACTGTGAGGTCAAAAACACATTTGAAGCGTCACATTTTAAAAGAAGAACCTGGATGATCCTCAAGACTTCCTTTTATGTTCAGCAGAAAGCAAACACTTTCATTCATAAGAAGAGCCTCGTAGCAGCAGTCAAGCACAGTCGCTAGTGTGATGCTTTGAGGATGATTTTTGTTGCATCAGGAACTGGACGCTTTGCAAACATTCAAGTTTTGGGAATGGCACAGTATCTTTCTGACATATTTTGTGTTCCAAATGATAACTGGCTTATCAATAACAAGAGCAGACTTTTTGTAACATTTAATTTAAACTGTATTTCTGAACATTGTACAGTTCTGCAAAACACTGATAGCAAATAATGCAAATAATAAATGATAACAATACAGATGTGTCTACATTCTGTCGGCTCTGTCTCATATGTAGTGATGAGTATTCGTAAGTCAAGTTATTCACTGAACTGCTTTCTCCTAAACAGTCCTCTTTCTCTTTGGAGAATGTGCTTCATTCCAGAGAATCTGTTTGTCTAAACAGTCCTGTATGTAACTTAAGTCCTATTGTTTTTAGTGAGTTTTGTTCATACGGTACTACTTTTTGAAAGAGTTACAGATAAAAAGTAGTTTTAAAAGGAGACACAGAATAGAGGTCCACACTATTTCACCAACGTTCATCCACTTGGAGATTTCCGGCCTTGCCGCTGATCTGAAGTGACCTTTGACCTCTTTTTGTCATGGAGTTTCTCATAATTATACTTCATACACAGCTCAGTCATTATGATGCAGAGGGGAAAATGCAGCTTCAATCTAAACTCATATGAAAAGATTTTGATGATTTTTATACACTGACTAAAAAATAATATAAAAATAGGCCACATGAAAAGATTTCCCAAATGGCAGCATGTCATTGTCTCCATGTTGAATTAACACTGATGTCTAACACTGAACCTATATTTATCTTGTCTGTTAATTGTAACATTGAGGAACCATAACTATTAATGTTGTTGGTGTTGTTTATGCAATTGTATTCCATTTTTTATTTTTTTTTCAATTGCTAACATGCGTTTACCATACAATAGGTACTTAAAGTACTTTTTTTCTAAACTCTTAACACAGCAACACACCTACATCACACAATCAGCCAATTAGTTAATTTTCCAGACAAAACCACATTTTGTTAGATAAATAAAAACTCTACATTTCAAAATGCTGAATACCTTTTTCTACATATACTAACTCTATTACAATTTTTATTACAATTGACCTATCGGTAAGCCCCGCCCCCCTTAGTTACTGTTGCTCCCTCGGACAAACAAAGGGAGTTGCTCACTGTCTTTCAATGACAGCTAGTGTGAAGACCTTGTCCCACGATGTTTTTGCACAATTTTGGACACAGAAGGCCACCAAATGGGAATTAAATATTCCATGGAGCGATTTATAAAATATTTAAAAAATAAATATGGTGGTAACTCGAAGCGAGGGTTTACAGATCACGATGTAAGCGGGGGAAATCTCATATTACGGTCGGTCATCACGATCGCGGATCAACACTGTTCATGTATGGCAGGGTACGATTAAATTAATGCACATTTAACCAGTTTAATATGGAGAGGCACTGAAATGTAGACCTTCGTTTACATGTTTTTGAGCTACACTGTACAAGACGCGAGAACAGTCCGCTATTTAGGTTTGTACGTTAGCATGGACTCACTAACTTTAACGTTAGCTAGTTTTAGCCAAAGATACCTTGCTAAAGCACAAGATAACATTAACCTTCTACTTGAGCAGATGAAAACTGTAACTTAATGAGTGTATGACAACCAGAAAATGAACGTTTTTGTCTTCATTTGTATTGGGTTGAATACTTAGGGACATTTCGCTCTGTTTTGTTTGGATTCAGGAAATATAATAAAATAAATTATATTGTCCATCCTCTCAGGATACCTGGAGTCAGTGCTACGAGTACCCCAGACACATCGTTTTTACATTTTTGAAGCATAAACCCCGTAAAACCGATGCGAGCTTCGGATCTTCCAATGTTTCTCTATGGCGCTGAAACCTACAGATGTCCGAGTTCCGCTCCCCGCGCAACTGATACTCGACTGCCATTGGCTAGTCTGCGTTCGAGGGGAGGGGCTTACCGATAGGTCAATTGCTTACACTCTAAAATGGAAAATAACACATAGTTAGTAAAACCTTACACTCAAGGAGCAAAACCTCAGTCCAGATCTGCAGAACTATAAGCACATTCTCAGCCTCACACTTTTTGCAAGACACTAAACACACTTCTTTACATTAGACACAGAAATCTAACATGATGTCACTTCTTTGCCATTTCAAGACACTGCTTTCCAAAATACCACCCCTATAAACCAATTGATCAAACACAGCCCTCAGGTGTGCAGACACTTAGGTGCTTAACTGTAAACTCAACAATCAGGTGCAAGCACTATAAAAAGGCAAAAGGTGAGTTTATGTCTTCAAAAATGGAAGGCAATGTTGCAGTAAGAGGGAGAAACATTGTTGGCCACAGAGCTATTTTGAATGTCCCAGGCCAACGTGGTGGTAACATCACAATATATGCTGCAATCATGCAGAATGGGGTCCTCCACCGGCATTACAACATGGCCCACATATTCACATTGTGCGTACACTCAAAAAAATGATTTGGTCTAAATTGACATTTTATGTAATTCAATTACACACTGTAAAAAATGATTGTGATTTTAACAGTAAAAAACTGTAAAATACCACAGTAATAACCTGTTAAATGATTAAGAGTAAGTTTCCTTACTATATACAGTGAATAACTGTAATAGATCTAACCTTTGTTTTCGAGAAAGTAGCCTCAGAGTCGACACTCATAGACTGTGTCTGAAACCACTCCCTACACCCTCATTCACTAGTCCTACATTACTTCACTATATAGTCCACTAGACAGAGTGATTGAGAACATATGAGTGAATTCAGACACTGATGAACACCTGCTGTTAACAAACACAATCACTGAAGGAAAGAACAAGAAACAAAACTACAACTGACATACAGCCACAGCCTTAAATGAAATCAACTGAAATAAAACAGCAGAGGATGATTAAACAACTCCACAAACAGGAGCTCCACTTATTACTAACCAGTTTGACTTCATTTCTGTCATATATCTACGAATTAACAGAGGTTTATATTTTATTTCAAATGTTTTGTTTTATCTCACCATTTTGGCGATCAGTGGTTGCTTTTGTTATGCTCTTGACCCTTGACTCTTTGAGGTTAGTTTTTCTTTGGCTGTCATGACTGTGTTTTTAAAGCACATTAGTTATGACAAGAAACGCCAAGAGTGTTTGTAGTTTTGGTTAAAACTTAAAATTGGTGATCATCATCTAATGACCTGGATCACTGATCTCAGTTAGTGTCAAACAATATGGGTGATTTGTAATTAATTTCATATTGGTTATGGTAGTAATATTGCTCCACAAGTTAAGCTGACAAACCATTATGAAAGAATTTAAAAATCTTTTATGCACAAAACCTTCAGGGCTACAGCACTATTGAGAAACACACAGACATCAGGAATCAGCACATGAACCTCAACAATGGTGACTAATAATAATTAAAAAAAAACAATTCATGCTGCAAAGCATGCTGGGTGCCAGTAAAAAAACTCCCAGCATGCACTGCAGCATGAATAAATTATGCAGCTGAATGTTCTTAATATTTTCTTTATTTGCTTTTATTTTGGTGTTGTTTTTGTTGTTACTTTTCAGTAGACTGTTTTGTGATGTTCAGAGTTGAACCGTTTTTTTAAATTTTTTAATATCGTTTTTGATTGTCACCAATTTTGAGATTCATACGCTGATTGCTGATGTCTGTGTGTGTTTAATTTCTGCCGTAGTTCAATACATTTATTTGTGCATATTCTGGTTCGAGCTGTTTCACAACATTTGATTACTGTGGTAATTAATGGTGAAATTAACATATCACATGTTTAATAAGAGACTTAACATGGGATAATCAGTTAATTAAACTAGATCATGACGGTTTTGACATCACAAACATCAGTCTCCGATGATGATAGATTAATTTGGTGTTTTTGCTTTAAAACCTGTGCTTAATAAACACAGCTAATTAAAGCAACCAAACAAAAACCAACATTAAAGAGTCACGATTCAAGATCCCAACTAAAGCACCCACTGATCGCCAATATGGTGACTTCAAATGAAAGTACAACAACTAAAATCTCAATAAGAGCTTTTGTACACATGACAGAAATAAAGTAAAAGTGGTTAGTAATAAGAAGCTGGTGATGCTGTTTGTGGAGTTGTTTAATCACCCTCTGCTGTGATCTTGAGAGATTTCATGTGTTTTATTTCAGTTGATTTCATCTTGGCTTTAGCTGTAAGTTTTGTCTTGTTTCTCATTCCTTCAATGATTCTACAGCAGGTGTTCATCAATAAAGCTCAATCCTAATTTAATTAGTCACTTAATTCTCTCATTAATTCATCACTGCTTCAGTGTTACTTCAACACTCTGTAGTGTGGACACATAGAAGTGCTCTTTAAAACTGAGGATTTTGCTGTGGGATTAAAGGGGTTAAATTTGTGAGATGACAAAACATTCTGTGGAACGTAATTTTAACAGAAATATACCGTAAATTTAATTTACGGAACAAACTGTAAAAAACAGTAGATTACTGGCAACCACAGCTGCCGGTATTTCGAGAAGGGTATAACTGCAGCCTGGAGATCTACAAATAGGGGCGGGAACTCCAAAACGGGGTGGAAGCTCCAAAATAGGGCGTGGCTTCCTCCCATTGACAGACAGGCACATGACACGCATGCGCAATTTTTTCTCCCAATCAACTTCAGCGCAAACTCCGCCCCACAGCTGATTCTAAAGTATTGGTTGTGTCAATCACAGTGTTAATTTAATTTCCTACACTATGCTACAAAAAATGCTAACCCCTAAACCTACCCCACACCTGACCCTAACCTTAACCAGTGAAATTGACTGCACGGCGGGATTGGTGCTGAAAAGAAAGTTGCAGTTCAGGAGATAAGCAGTTAATACGATTATGCGATATGAGATATCTCCGAGCCGGGCCGTTCATAACTCCCCAACCGGACCTCACCGGACAATGGCACCTTTTTAGTTACACCCAGCTTCACTACCCCATCCTACCCTGTGAATTTCAAGCCCCGGGATGCCCCCCCCGTTGCTTAAATCAAAGCGATAGAATAAAATCTTCCCCTGCACTGCTGGGACGGCTCGCGGGTGATTCCCGTTCATATCATAAAACAGAGGTTCAAACTCCGGTCCGAACACCACTGGCCACAAGCTTTGGGCTCTGCTCTCACGGAGAATACTGATTTATATATCATATTTTATTTTAGATAAAACTAGAAACAATGTTTATTTTATAAAGTGTTATTTTGAAATGTAAGTCAATAACAATTGGCTGAAGCCAGAGCCAATGGTGAAAGTCTTTGCGCGAAGAGACCCCGCCCCATTTTGGAGGTTCTGCCCACTTTTGGAGTTCACGCCCCATTTTGGAGATCTCCGGTCTGCAGTTATACCCACTTGGGTATTTCACCGTAAAATCAAGAAAATAAACAGCAAAATACTGTAAAACCTAACAGTCAACTTCCTGTTGTGTTTTGTGGGTCACCATTGTGCTGGAGAGTAGAGCCTGTGTTTAAGTCAAGGACGGACAGAGAGACACTGATGTTATGCTGCATGCTGCTTTATTTAAAGGCAGTAACTGTGTAGTTACTGATGTAAAGAGAATCTCTTTATTAGTTTTAATCACACATGTACGTGTGCTGCTGTTATTTGCAGAAGTTTTGAGCTGAATTGATGACTTTGCGTAAATTAGTAAGATTTTTTTCATGGACTTAAACAAAATAGTTCTCAATACTTTTATGCTCACATTACCCAACTGCCATTTGTTTATAAACTAATATTTATAATGTTTATGTAATTTAAGCGTAGTCGGTTTCTGTAAAAAAAAAAATGTCTTAACTGAAAGGTTTGTGTATTAACATTGTATCAGTTAATGAGATATGGGTTTTCACTGTAAATTTAAACAGTTCTGTAAATCCTAAAATGTCTTTTTCACTGTAAAATTCTGGCAACCACAGCTGCCGGTATTTTTCCGTAAATTTAACAGATTTTTTTTTACAGTGCATAACAATTTTCCATCCATTTAGATTACATAGTTTTAACATAAACAAATCAATAAACTTAATATGATTCATATCCATCAGTCATACGTGAATGAAACGGGTAAGATTTATGTAATAATTCACAGCAAAGTCCCCACACTGCTCAGTGTTCATGTGTTTCCAGTGAAATATATTGTGAAAAATTCATAAAGTTATTTAATAAGATTTCTCAGATCACCTGTGTTTCCTGTATCTCTGTCAGCAGCTCTCATTACAAATTTTCTTGTAACTTCCCCTGTTTTAGGTATTTTTTTCTGACGCTCCTGAAATCACAGTACAATTGATCAATATTTGTTTGCAACGAAAGTTCAAAACGTGTTTGAAATAGTTTCAGCCCATTAGTTCATGTAAGTGACGTCACCGATTGACCCCACAGTGCAGACTTTTAGGTTAAATTAATTAGCTTATAGTGACTTCCATTTATCTATTGACAAAGTATCAGCAAAACATTTACAAAACTATCAAAGCCGCTCATCTACACATAAAAGGTGCTTAAAAGCTCAAACGTTCATTAATAAGAGAGTCATTCTACGAAACGGGTGCCATTTGCACTTTTCAAAATTTTCACTAAAGACAAACCTTTTTTTCAAAAACCTACAACTTGAAAGATATGTTAATCCTTCAGAATACACATTTTCCCACCTCAGGCACAAAATCCTTAATATTATTGCCCTGTTTATTCAGGAAAGGGTGCCTTTATTGTACCACCCTGTAACGGACAATATGTACACCATTAGAGTAGTAAAACAAGAAATAGATTTTTAAAATATAATGTTTTCCTAATAGTAAAATGTCCCTTTTTTAGAATCGATCAATAGAAAGTATGTCATTTAGTGCATTTTTTTTATTCTTAGATTTTCAATCTTGAAAAATGAATTCAACATTTCAATCGCCTCATTGTTTGTACTGAAAAAACAAATTCACTTAAAAAAATACAAATAAATTTAAATTTATTGGATTAGTCCACACAACAAGAACACCATTCAGCATTAATTTATGTAACATTTCATTTCCTTTCTATATATTTTTAACAAAATGACCCTGTGATGGGGTGGTAACTGATGTGACGGGGTGGTTTACTGTGACGGGGTGGTATGGACAAGTCATGTACACCATATGTAAAAACAGTTACTCAATGATAGGCCTGTTTCTTTTTCTCTACAAGTGTCCATTTATTTATAATCCTAACTCAGAATCAGAAAGAGCTTTATTGCCAAATGTGTTTACACACACAAGGAATTTGTCTTGGTGTCAGGAGCTTCCAGTACAGAAGTACAAACATAGTGCAGACATGCATATAATTTAAGGTAATAAAAACACTAATAATAAAGAGAATAGGCAATAAATTATAAATAACAAAAGTAATAAAAATATAGAGAAAAATAAATGTCCATAGACAGAATTGTGAATGTGCATGCTATTTACAGATGAAGGTTTGATGAGTTATTTACAGATGTACAGTCCTGAGATGTGTTATGTATTGTTCAGGTGGGATATGGCCTGAGGGGAAAACTGTTCTTGTGCCTGGCTGTTTTGGTGCTCAGTGATCTGTAGCGCAGACCAAAGGGCAACAGTTCAAAGAGGGAGTGTACACTATCTGATCTTGAAGATTCTAACTGCTACTTTGACTACTGGACAAGACAGTCTGTGTCAACCTCTGCTTTCTCTTTTCTCTTCTTGTTGTGATTCCTCGACTTTTTATGCAGCTGATGCTTCCCTCGTTCAGTTAGATCACTAATATTCTTCTTTTTTCCTTGCTCTACATCCATCTCCATCTCTTACATTCACTGAGGGGTGTCAAACTAGTTCCTGGAGGGCCACAGCCCTGCACAGTTTAGATTCAACACTAATTAAAGTTCTTCAGGCTTATTTAAAAACTACATGGTTTGTGTGTTGGAGCAGTGTTAGAACTAATCTCTGCAGGGCTGCGGCCCTCCAGGAACCGAGTTTGACACCCCTGCTCTAGATATTTTTTCCTCCTCTCAGGATCAGCATCCCAACATGCACAGCATCACTGTTGTCTCTCAGCAGTGCTTAATGTAGCCATGATGGAGACAGATCAAAATGTAATTAATTAAAAATGGATAAAATGTAATTCATTAAACACAGATAGTGAGTGATGAGTGACTGAAAGAGATACGTGTAAGAGTGATATAGTAAATGAGTGAATGATCCAAACAGGGTTAAATTAACAGAAAAATAAATTAATTAGCCGATTAGAATCCTCAATTTCACACATCCTCACATTCAAACAGAAAGCAGAACCTCTCAATTACATCCATTACCACCGCGTCACAATAAAACATGTTACGGGGTGGTAAATTTCATCCCAAAATGGCCACAGATCTCCCATGTAGTCAAGTTCCACATCCAGCATACATGCATTCAATCTGAAATATATTTTTATTTGCATTAATAATCCAAAAAATGCAATAAAAAACTGTTTTCCCCATCTATTTTGCGTGACGGGGTGGTTGGTTTAAGCTTGACGAACCCTGCCTAACATGTAAAAGCAACACATAAACAATGTAAAAGAATGTCAGGACTAGCCTACTTTTGTTCTTGGTGGCTACAAGGCTTAAATGATGTAATTTCTGCTAAATGTGGAGTCATTTATAGCAACAGTACATTATTTGCAGCTAAAACAAGTTAGTGTGACGGGGTGGTAAGTCAAACTGAGGGACACACACAAATCATAAAATATTTACAAAAAAAATAAGTTTTTTTTGTAATAAACGTGTCTTATGTAAACAGGGACACATAATTGTCCAAAAAAAATAAAAATGAAATAATAATAATTAGTCCTATTTGGTGATATTTTAGATGCAAATATCATATTGGTCAACATGGACATGTGTAATTGGCTATGTACTAATGAAAAATGATTAAAAAATAGAAAAATTAATTTAAAAAAAGTATTTTATCGTATATCATGTTAACAAGAACACTTGAATTAATTACTTTAAGCTTTGGAAACACACTTTGGGACATTTTTTGTGCCTTATGCATCTCATCGAATGTTCCGGACCAAAATGGCACCCGTTTCGTAGAATGACTCAAGAGCTTAAATGTATAAGTTAGCTTACCTCTAATTGTTAGCCTCTATAGTTAACGGTTGTGATGCTAACGGTCTTTTTGAAGACACTATACCACTCCTGTAAAGTAAAGATCCAACAGAAACGTGTCAGTAACATGTAAGAAAGTGTCAGGAACAGTTGTATGTATTATTTGTGTAACTTTAGGGACTAAACCTACCTGAAAGCAGTGAAAACAGCAGAGAGACAGCTTCTCGCTACTTGTCAGCTGAGTGAGTTGACGCCATGTTACCACGGTAACCTCCTCCGCTTCAGTTTAAATATGATTTGAATGCTCAACGCGCGCGCTCATTGGCCGTCCACACGAACGCGGTTATTTTCAAAACCGCAGCTTTTTCTATGCGGTTTGGCTGTTCGAAATTTCATCATGTATTGTTTAGTAGGCCTACATCAAACTGTAAATTGAATGAGAATATGAAAGCAGTGAATGCAAAACATTGTTTGAAGTCAGTTGTATATAAATACAACAGGATATACTATTCTATAATATAATATAATATCATATGAGGCATGAATATAATTTCACATGTAAACACAATATGACCTTTATGTTATGCATTTTAAAAATATATTTTCAAAATGTATTTCAATATATTTAACAGTGTTTCACATATATGTGAATATATTACCTTTCTGTATGGGAAAACATTGGCATTTTACTCAAAAATATTTGAAATGGATTTTAAATGTGGGTCAAGATCGGCTATACTTATGTGGCCCACATATCTGTATTTGATATCTGGGCCAAATACTGCATTTGACATCTGGCCCATATCTTGTGTGCCGTCTTAAACCCGGTACCACCTCTGCCAAACCCGGCCATGTTTGGCCCACATGCTGTATGCCAGTGCCGGATGAATGCCAGCTGTGCCAGATGCATGCCAAATCTGGGCCAAATTTGTTTGCTTACTGGGCAGAATCAGAGGCGCACAATCCAGGGGTCAGAAAGTAAAAGTCCTGCCATATTTTTGTCCCACCCATGAACTCAGCAGCTGATTTCACCAGAGGAGGAACCAAGACATTCCTTTCAAGCCTCAAGTCAAATCCCAAGTCCTCAAAGAGTTAAAGTTAATGAGATAATTAAGTGATTAATTAAATGATGATTGTGCATTAGTGATGAACACCTGCTGTTATTCAGAATTACAGATGATCAGATGGTTTTATTGGTTAAAATTATGCCACCATCATGGAGATCAGTGTTTACTTTAGTTGGGTTTTTGGCCCTTTTAATATTTCAAAATAACTTGCTACTGAGCAAACATTTGTTTGATTATTCAAAACCTAAATCATATTAAAAAAAAAAAAAAGTTATTTTGAATGTAAACAGACCAGCTATAAAAACATAACTGCTCTCTGCACAGCACTGATCTTCTTGCTCTACAACACCACATGAATTGCTACAGCAAAAGATCTAACACAGGAGTCAAGAGTAAGGAGCCCAATTAAAGCAAAGACTGATCTCCATGATGGTGGCATCATTTTAACCAATAAAACATCAGCATCAGATCCTCTGTAATTCTCAATAACAGCAGGTGTCCATCACTAACGCACAATCATCATTTAATTAGTCACTTAATTATCTCATTAACTTTAACTCTTTGAGGACTTGGGATTTGACTTGAGACTTGCTTGTGACTTGAAAGGAATGTCTTGGTTCCTCCTCTGGTGAAATCAGCTGCTGAGTTCATGGGTGGAACAAACATATGGCAGGACTTTTACTTTCTGACCCCTGGATTGTCCGCCTCTGACGTCAGAAGACATAAAAACGCTCCATGGATCACAGACAAAGTCCTAGTGCTTGGTGATGAACAATGAGATGTGGGTAAAAAGAAGAACAACAGCCCAGATGATGTGAATTTAAAATGACAAGGTTGTGAAATGACATGACAACTGGTTTAACAAACAATATTGTGAAGCAGAAGAAGCAAACTGAAAGAACGACATGTGTACTCTCTTTCAAAAGGTCAAAACGAGCAAGAAAGGAGTCAAAATGAACGAAAGGTGCAACAACATCAGAAACAAAGACAGCAACCTACTCACCAAGGATACTTATATACTTAATAGATGGTATGAGTACACAGTAAAACCTACAGTGTTAAGTCAGTGTATATATAATCCACACTCAGTTTTAAAAATGTAACACTGAATCAGTGTTAAAGTTAATAAGATAATTAGTTTAGTACAGGCATCCTCAAATCTGGCCCACTCCTGCAGAGTTTAGCTCTAACCCTAATCAAACACACCTGAGCATGCTAATCAGAGTCTTCAAGATCATTAGAAAATCACAGGTAAGTGAGTTTGATCAGGGTTGGAGCTAAACTCTGCAGCAGATTGGCCCTCCAGGGAAAGATTTGAGGAACCCTGGTTTAGTAATTGAGTGATGATTGGTCA
This sequence comes from Onychostoma macrolepis, assembly GCF_012432095.1. Classification (NCBI taxonomy): domain Eukaryota; kingdom Metazoa; phylum Chordata; class Actinopteri; order Cypriniformes; family Cyprinidae; genus Onychostoma; species Onychostoma macrolepis. The sequence goes on from NC_081179.1 coordinate 25,119,215, forward strand.
TTAATGAAGAACACCTGGTGTTAACAAACTTAACCATTGAAAGAAAGAGAAAGAAGAACAGAAAAAAAAGAGATGAGACGAGCAGAAATACAAGAACTACAACTGACTTCAGCCACAGCCTTTGATTAAATCAACACAAGATAATAGAAGACATTAAATCTCTCAATATCTCAGCAGAGGATGATTAAACAACAATGCTTCACACATTAACCAGACTGACTTTAGATGTTGATGTTTCAGTTTTGTTTGAATTACCATTATCGAGGTCAGTGTTTGCTTTAGTTGAGCCCTTGACCCTTGACTTAAAACATTACAGTTACTTTGACTGCAATAACTGTGTGTTTGTTTAGACATATTAGCTATAGCACAAAAAAAAAATTAAAAAAGCCAAGAAAAATGTGATCAGGTGTTGCTTTTGTTTCAATAAAAGCATAATCAGCATATAGTGACTTGAATAACTGATGTAATTTGAAGTATAGTCAATGGTAGATTTAGTAGCTAACTTTGTTATTGATATTAAATATATGTAGTTTAAGATCTGATAGTTTTCATTTTAATCTGAAAGACTTTTGAAATTCATACGCTGATTCCTGACGTCTTTATGATAACACAGTTTTAAGCTTTTAGTGCCTATTTACTTTTAAAGTCTATCAGATTAATTTTAAAGCTGTGGGATCAAGCTTTATTTTTCATGTGAACAAAATTAAGTACTAAACCAATCAATGATGATGCTCTGAATGAAATCAGTTATGAAAGTCACTAAATGCTGATGACTTTTTTATTAAAACATAACCATCAACACCCGCTTGTCTAAACAAACACACAGTTATTACAACCAAAATAATTGCAGTGTTTTAAGTCAAGGGTCAAGAGCCCAACTAAAGCAAACACTGACCTCGATAATGGTAATTCAAACAAAACTAAAACATCAACATCTAAAGTCAATCTGGTTAGTAACGTGCACTGTAAAAACGTATTTCGCAGTGCAGTTGTTTCAATTAATGTTTTTAAGTTGACTCAACTTGCAGTTTATTAATTTGTTCATTCAACTTAAAATTTTAAATTTTCACTGTCTCAACTAGTTTGTAAGTTGACAAAACTAGCCATTTGCCCCCTCAACTTAAAAAAATGTGTTGATTCAATTTAATAACGATATCACGTCACTTATCGTGAGATCTCGTGAAGACTTGCAGAAAGATGTCCGTCAGCCATCTTGATGAGCTTCTCCACAGAGCTTGAAAATGTTTTCAAACCAACACTTTTGGTAAGTAAATATCTGAACGTTCTGTGCGCTGCTGCTTCAAGTCAAACACCTGTTGTGCTTGTTTAGAGATGCTTAACAGTTCTTCTGTGGCATTATACACTGTAAAAAATTAAGCAGTTTCAACTAATTATTATTTAGTAACTAGTTCCACAGAAATTTTATGTTCAGTCAGTTTCTGACTTCAAAGTGTTATCTGAATTGTCTTTAGTGAACTAGTTTTATAGTCCATTCAACTAAAATGTTTTAATTGGTCAAACATTTAGAAGACAACAGCAAGTTATGTCAATTGAAATTTTACCGTTTACTCCATGTGTTTTATGTTACCTCGACTAAGATTTATTATTTGGGCATCATAAGAAATTGCTGGGGAACTACATAAACATTTTTATAGTTTAACAAAATTATTAAAAATGATTAACTGGTGTTTATCAATCACTAAAAACACACACTTTACAACACATAATAACCTTTATTTAATAACTACATTTATAACATGTTTCATACAAACTAAACATACAAGAATGAAGAAAGAAAAGTCACCTACATCTCGGATGGCCTAAAGGTCCGTAAATTAACAGCAAATTTTAATTTGTGGGTGAACTATCCCTTTAAAGCGCCAGTTGACAAACATTACATCTGTAATACAACTGCAAAATTCAGTTTAAACTTTGTTTAATGAACTAAGAAAAAATTAAACAATGTTAGCAAACAAACATTTACAAATACTATTACTTTTCACAATTACATCTTTAAAATGAGGCAAAAGTAAAAAAAAAATAAAATAAAAAATAATAATATATATATATATATATATATATATATACAGTATAAAAATCAAATCAAGTCACCTTTATTTACATAGCGCTTTATGAAATACTGATTGTGTCAAAGCAGCTTTACAGAGTCAAACAGGAAAATAGTTTGTCAATAATGCAAGAGGACGTTAACAAGTCATTTTTTCAGTTAAAGTCAGTTCATTGGTGTTTGAAAACAGCGACATTTCACCGTGGCTTGTTGTTAGTCACGTTTAATGTCGTCTTTTTACTTCACGGGACAATTGCAGAAGTTTAAATGCGCAAAAACACATTCAACACGCCCATGTTAACTTCAAATGAGCACATTACTGTGGAATACATTAAGTTACGCGTTTAATAGATTTCAGTTAAGTCGTATTAAGCATAATGGCTTATAAAAAAAGAGAAAGACCGCACGATCTCTTCATATCTTTTCATGGCACGGAAACACAAATAATATCATACAACACGCCAAAATTTGCTAAAATTCATTGTAGTAACACAGCTTTTGATATTGAGTGTTTTATGGATTAAACAAAGTGAAAGACCACATTCTCTTCATTTAAATTTCCCTCAGACATATCATACAACGCTTATTCCATGTTTTTACAGGTTGTACATACGTGTATAAATATATACGCTTTAAATAAAACATTTACACCTTTTAAATATATGTTTTGATAAATTCAGTCTAACGTTAAGTACAAATATTTATTCAGTGCCACTCGATTTACCTGACGCCTGAACTTGACGTACTGTCTTATTTCCACTTCGGATAAACAATTCATGTCCACTCAAAAAAAAAAAAAAAAATTAATGTTGCATGATTTTCTCGTTAAATTTAGTCTTAAAAAGATTTATTTACTGGAACTTGTACCTGACGCGTGAATTTGACAAGATGGCGGCACTGTTTCTCCCGTGAAGTCACTCAGGCGTGTGCACGTGCAGAATGATCTTGGTGTTTGCTGGATTTGTTTTTATTAGTTTAGTCAACATTTTGCATTCTGAATGAGGACTGGATTTGAAAATAACCATTTGTTTAATGTTTTTAAAATATATTTGTGCAGACTTAATATAATATGTCTTCTCAACTAAGCCCAAGCAATAAAATTAGTTCAACTTAAATATTTTTGCCCTTCCAACATTTTGATAATTGGATTTTTTACAGTGTAGTTAATATTCACATTTACACAATTTTGCTAAATTGGACAATATTGTGTCTAATATATATCACAATATGAACTACTTATTACTTCTTCTTATTAACTTATAATTGTTGTTAATAAATACCACATTTGCAAACAGTCAGTGTCCAAAAATGCTGGGAAATCACTTCACGTAGCCCTACAAGAGAGATACTGATAGACTGACAGGATCCACCACTGCCAGATGCAGTTAGAAATTTACTAAAACCAAGCCTATCACAAGATATCTGGTAGGGGGGCACCTGGGGTGGCCAACCAGATTTCAGGGGTGGCACCAGCTAGACACGCCCCTGGTGCTCTGAGAGTGTTTATAGTGCTGTGAGTTTAACACTTCACGACTGAGAGCAGAACACAACACAATCTTCATCATCACACAAGACAAAACAACTACAATGAACAACATCATCATCCTCATCTGGACACTCACACTGTTTGCACAAGGTTTGTGTAGTAAACTTTTAACCAATATTATACATACCTTGAAGTGTAAAATATTAAACATTTACAGTTTTTCATAAATTTTCATTGTTGTTCTTTTTTTTTTCAGGGTGTAGAGGACAGTACACTGTAACCCAGAGTCCATTAATAACAGCAGCTCAAGGACAAGAAGTCAGAATAAACTGTAAAACCAGCAGCAGAGTGTGGGGTGGTGATGAGTTACACTGGTACTTACAGAAACCTGGAGAAGCTCCTAAACTCCTCATATATCTTATATCAAACCGTTACACTGGAACTCCATCTAGATTCAGTGGCAGTGGATCTGGCAGTGATTTCACTCTCACCATCAGTGGAGTCCAGACTGAAGATACAGGAGATTATTACTGTCAGAGTGTACACTGTTCTGGTAGTGCTGTGTTCACACAGTGATAAAGAGTCGTACAAAAACCTCCGTCAGTCAGAGTCACAGTGACTGCACTGATACAGCTGAGAGATACTGCAGCTGCTGATGAGAGGATCACAAACAACACAATGACTTAAAGTAACACATTTTCCAGAGATTATGGCATAAGATCATTCAAATTAACTGTATTTATTGATTTACTATTTATTTATTTGAATATCAGATCCATCTGCTCTAGTCTGATCTGCATGAAGACTAAATGTCTGGAACAATGTGCTCTGGACAGAAAAGTCAAAGGTTGAGCAGTTTGCTGAAACTTAAATGGAAATGTCAACAGGATAATTGCATTAATCATGCAAGAGGAATGATTGAGAAGAATGAAATGGAGGGTTTTAATGACCAAGTCAGAGTCCAGATATCAGTCCAATTGAAATGTTGTTGAGGGACTTGAAGTACTTGAAGGGTAACACTTTACAATAACTTTCATTAATAAATAATTAACAAACATTATATAATGTTTAGCTAATCATTACTTAATATCAGTGGCGTGCGGTGGTGTTTTAAAATGAGGAGGCAGTTATATATGTAGCATATTTGCTTTATGAGATGAACATAATTAATCATAACGGGTTATCATTTATATATCCATCTTCAGGAATTAGCTGTAGTATTAATAGTACAATAAAATGATTAGTTCGTCCGCAGTGCGGACCCTTCTATTGAGTCTAAGGAAAATTATTCCTCTGGTCACGACAAATAATTTCCTTACTGAAGCATTGCTCCGAGCATTGTAGCAAGACTGGACGTTAAAGTGACTTCGTTCTGAGAGCAGCAGACACAGACAACCAAGTGTGAGTACATATGGATGTTTATTAAACTACACTACAGGGGAACATGTAACATAGAACTAGACACAGACATACACACATTAAACATGGATGCCAGCGTAAGGAAGGCACAGAGAGAGAGAGAGAGAGAGAGAGGGGAGCGCTCGCGCGCAAGAGAGAGTATGGCAGGATTTTAACATCAGCTAACTACAACCTGTTATGAACCATTAGATAATCACATCACTTTAATTAAAAGGGGTCGAAGCCTAGAAGCGCATCTAGATAGTTAACAAGCGGTTACTTGCGTGGGTTTTGTGGGTGCTGGGTAAAGCGTCCTGGTGCATGTATAATGCGTAGATTCCTGGTGGATTCCTTAGGAGTGAAAGCTTCGTCATTCCAGCCATGAGTTCATTGGTCCGAAGTGAGTTGACAAAGTTACTGAGTTTAAAACTTCCAGAAGATCGTGAGGTTTCAAGGTGATAAGTATGTCTCCGGGGCACCGAAAGTTAAGAGAGAGCTTGGCTTTTGGTGTGGGAGAAGTTTTATCTGTTTCCCTGTAACACCCATTTTGGTTAGTTTGACCAATAACAAGGCTCATAGTTTCAGCGGGAAAATGTTCTTTGTCCCACTTGACACCTCGTTTGCATGTTTTACGACTGATCTGGAGACTGGTGTAATTTTCCCCACAGTACAGTAAAAATAGTGTGATGCATTTCATGATCACATAGTGTACATCATTGTGTGAGGAATAAAGAGCAGATCATTTTGATATCAAGAAAGAGACATCTGAAAGGTATTAAACCAGAGATACCTTCATACCTCTAAATATGAGTGTTTAGAGCTTACTAATACGAATAACGAGTGGTAACTAGGCTAATATAATAAGGAAACATACAAACAACACATGCATATACCAGATACATTTATAACTGCTTAATTATGGCCTAAATAGAGAAAATGTCTTTAGGTGTGTGTGTGTGTGTGTGTGTGTGTGTGTGATGTGTATTTGAAATCGTGGAGACAGACTAGTCTGGTCCGGGGGGTCACTCCCCCTTCTGTGGAATGTTTGTGAAGCTTGATAAGGACACTTAGTCGATCCTTTTGCATCCTTTTGATAGTGATAAAGACCATCTGCAATTTAGTACCCATATAAATGTAAACGCTGAGGCCAGGTCAGTAATTTATATGCAAAAGTCAAAGGCTAAAAGGGTCCCTTAAGCCATAAAGTCCCAACGACCATCAAGGATCATAAGCAGATGTTACAGAATCCCCCCTTTTGGCTGAAAATGTTCACCTGGAGACATCTTCAGCCAACAGTGGATCATGATGGTCAGATGGCAGGTGGATCACAAATGACTGATGACAGGTGGTTTCTACTTTTCCTCAGCTTGGGTGTTAACCTTGTTCAGGTTCAGCAGTGTCTCTGCCTGGGCCCCTCTTCTCCAGTGGTTCCGTTTGAAGGTCTGAGGGCGTGCAGCTGTGCACCTGTTCATGGACCTTTGCATCAGGTTGACTCTCAAGACTGGATGTGGGTCTGAGGAGGTGTAACCTGCCTCTGTCAGTCGCGTGAGCTTCCACTTCTGGATATCTTGGCCTTCTGTAGTGTTTGGTCAAACTGGGTGATGTTTTAGCCAGTTTGTCAAGGTCTTTCGGAGTCGTCTCGTGCAGTTTCAGGGTCTGCATAGAGAGGCTTTCTTCTTTTGCTAGAAGGGAAGAGTTCTATGGTGAGGGCTGGCAATGCTTTGGTTTGCAGCCATTCACTTCTTCCAGTGTGTAGCAATTCTTGGATGGGGGACTCTTTCTGCTCAGCGGTGGTGATGCTGATGAGGGCTCCGCTTTACTTGGCTCTAATTCCTTTTCAGGTGATCTTCCAGAGCATTTATCTTAGAGTCTTTGTTTTAAGGTCAGTTTTAGCTTCCTCTAGTAGCTGTTCTGCAGACTGAAGATGTCTTCTCATGTCTTTCTGGGAAGCCTTGAGTTCTTGTCGGTCACGTTCAGCAACTGCAAGGGCTTCTTGGAGCTGTTCAACTTTTTTCTTTGTTTCCGGTTTCACTCCACCTGGTACCTTGAGTTTATCCTGAGTCTTCACTTCGAGCTTGTCTGTGAAGCGTGAGATGTGCAACAGCTCTCTCAGGAACTCAGTGGTCTGATGCCTGAAGCCATCCTGGACTTTCACTGCCAGTTTGTCTATGCGGGTTTTGGCCATGTGTCGGTTCCTTTTGCAGATGGGTGCTGTGCTTGTCGCGTAGTGTCAGCTGGGCTTTGAGGGCGTAGCTTAAGGAACTGATGGCCTTGTTTAGCTCCCCGTGGTGGTGATTCTGGCTTGAGTCGTGTGTCAGGAGTCTCTTCCGGATCGTGACTATTACTCAGAATATTAAAAGTTCAATGGTCTTTAGGGTGAGGCTCTCTGTAATGCCTCTTAGTCAGGTGTTCACATCTCCTCCTGTGGGGTTTGCTTTCTGTGACATGCTGGCAGACTGGAAAGTGAGGACTGACACAGATCTGTATAGTGTTATCGGCCCATATGTGGTGAAACAGCTAAGTGTCATTTCAGTGATTGCAAACCCAAAGTGGAGTGCGTTGTAGTGGGCTTTGTGGTTCAGGCTTGCTGTTTCGGAATTGACAGCAACCTGACATGCTCTGACATATTCCGCCACATCTTGCTTTATGCTAGCCCCGTATGCCACTTTTTTTTTTAGTGTCTTATAAGTGTCTCTGGTACTGTGGTGTCCAGCACATGGTGCGTTGTGGGTACACTGTAAAAAAAAATCTGTTAAATTTACGGAAAAATACCGGCAGCTGTGGTTGCCAGAATTTTACCGTGAAAAAGACAGTAGCAACATTTTAGGATTTACAGAACTGTTTAAATTTACAGTGAAAAACCGTATCTCATTAACTGATACAATGTTAATACACAAACCTTTCAGTTAAGACATTTTATTTGCAGAAACCGACTACGCTTAAATTATCCAACTGCCATTTGTTTATAAACTAATATTTATAATGTTTATGTAATGTGAGCATAAGAGTATTGAGAACTACTTTGTTTAAATCCATGAAGAAAATCTTACTGATTTATGCAAAGTCACCAATTCAGCTCAAAACTCTTGCAAATAACAGCAACACACACACATGCATGATTAAAACTAACAAAGAGATTCTCTTTATATCAGTAGCTACACAGTTATTGCCTTTAAATAAAGCAACATGCAGCATAACATCAGTGTCTCTCTGTCCGTCCTTGACTTAAACACAGGCTCTACTCTCCAGCACAATGGTGACCCACAAAACACAACAGGAAGTTGACTGTTAGGTTTTACAGTATTTTGCTGTTTATTTTCTTGATTTTACGGTGAAATACCGGCAGCTGTGGTTGCCAGTAATCTACTGTTTTTTACAGTTTGTTCCGTAAATTAAATTTACGGTATATTTCTGTTAAAATGACGTTCCACAGAATGTTTTGTCATCTCACAAATTTAACCCCTTTAATCCCACAGCAAAATCCTCAGTTATAAAGAGCACTTCTATGTGTCCACACTACAGAGTGTTGAAGTAACACTGAAGCAGTGATGAATTAATGAGAGAATTAAGTGACTAATTAAATTAGGATTGAGTTTATTGATGAACACCTGCTGTTAACAAGTAGAATCATTGAAGGAACGAGAAACAAGAGCAGAGAAACAAAACTTACAGCTAAAGCCAAGATGAAATCAACTGAAATAAAACACATGAAATCTCTCAAGATTTCAGAAGAGGGTGATTAAACAACTCCACAAACAGCATCTTATTACTAACCACTTTTACTTTATTTCTGTCATGTGTACAAAAGCTCTTATTGAGATTTTAGTTGTTGTACTTTCATTTGAAGTCACCATATTGGCGATCAGTGGGTGCTTTAGTTGGGCTCTTGACTTGTGACTCTTTAACATTGGTTTTTGTTTGGTTGCTTTTAATTCGCTGTGTTTATTAAGCACAGTTTTTAAAGCAAAAGCGCCAAATTAATCTATCATCATCAGAGACTGATGTTTGTGATGTCAAAACCGTCATGATCTAGTTTAATTCACTGGTTATCCCATGTTAAGTCTCTTATTAAACATGTGATATGTTAATTGCACCATTAATTGCTACAGTAATCAACTGTTGTGAAACAGCTCTAACCAGAATATGCACAAATAAATGTATTGAACTACGGCAGAAATTAAACACAGACAGACATCAGCAATCAGCGTATGAATCTCAAAATTGGTGACAATCAAAAACGATATTAAAAATTTAAAAAACGGTTCAACTCTGAACATCACAAAACAGTTTACTGAAAAGTAACAACAAAAACAACACCAAAATAAAAGCAAATAAAGAAAATATTAAGAACATTCAGCTGCATAATTTATTCATGCTGCAGTGCATTCTGGGAGTTTTGTACTGGCACCCAGCATGCTTTGCAGCATGAATTGTTTTTTTTTATTATTAATAGTCACCATTGTTGAGGTTCATGTGCTGATTCCTGATGTCTGTGTGTTTCTAAATGATGCTGTAACTCTGAAGGTTTTGTTCATAATGGTTTGTCAGCTTAACTTGTGGAGTAATATTATTACCATAGCCAATATGAAATTAATTACAAATCACCCACATTGTTTGACACTAACTGAGATCAGCGATCCAGGTCATTAGAAGATGATCACCACTTTTAAGTTTTAACCAAAACTACAAACACTCTTGGCTTTTCTTGTCATAACTAATGTGTTTACAAACGCAGTCATAACAGCCAAAGAAAAACTAACCTCAAAGAGTCAAGGGTCAAGAGCATAACAAAAGCAACCACTGATCGCCAAAATGGTGAGATAAAACAAAACATTTGAAATAAAATATAAACCTCTGTTAATTCGTAGATATATGACAGAAATGAAGTCAAACTGGTTAGTAATAAGTGGAGCTGCTGTTTGTGGAGTTGTTTAATCATCCTCTGCTGTTTTATTTCAGTTGATTTCATTTAAGGCTGTGGCTGTATGTCAGTTGTAGTTTTGTTTCTTGTTCTTTCCTTCAGTGATTGTGTTTGTTAACAGCAGGTGTTCATCAGTGTCTGAATTCACTCATATGTTCTCAATCACTCTGTCTAGTGGACTATATAGTGAAGTAATGTAGGACTAGTGAATGAGGGTGTAGGGAGTGGTTTCAGACACAGTCTATGAGTGTCGACTCTGAGGCTACTTTCTCGAAAACAAAGGTTAGATCTATTACAGTTATTCACTGTATATAGTAAGGAAACTTACTCTTAATCATTTAACAGGTTATTACTGTGGTATTTTACAGTTTTTTACTGTTAAAATCACAATCATTTTTTACAGTGTATGCATTAACCTGACCCCCCTTTGTCGCTGTGTCACCACAAGCTTTGGCGCAGAGTGGGCATCAGGGACATATTATGGAATGTTGCCCAGCACATGTAGCATGTGTGTGATGTCATGCCGCAGTTTGAGGGCTGGAGCAGCAGCAGGTCGAGTAGATGTGATAGGGTGGTTGGAGGGGTCCGGGAGGTGGTAAAGCATAAGCTTTATTGTTCAGTCAGGGGTTTGCATTTAGGCAATGACATTTATGGATAGCTCTTAAGTTAGTGTCAGGGCTGCGAGGTGGGTACCCTGGAGGTGAAAGTTGGTTTCATTCTGGTTATGGTTACCATGTCGTGGGTGGGTGGGTCTTGGTTGAGGCCGTAGCTCACCATGCCATACACTTGTGATGTTGTTGCATGCCTGATACAGGTGTTGGTGCTTGACTGGCTTCCTGTTCATTGTGGCAGACTCATCTTTTTCCTAGCCAAGGAGGTGGCGTGTGAAGCTGAGATTGGCATAATTTGGCAAATTGGAAATTTGAGTCTGTTTAACTGAGGAGTTCTTTGATGCAGTTCTTGTGAGCTGATGCGATTTAAAGGGTGATCAGGATGGCTGTCACTTGTACTGTGATCACTGGGAGTCCAGCTTGAAGTGTTGCTGTGGGAGACTGGAGAATCACTGGATGATTCGTGAAGTGCAGAGCTGGGCTCTTTTGTCATCTGAGTAGTTAGTGCCCCGGTGGGAGCAGTGTTCTGCTGAAGTGGGCAACCCCCCTTTAGTTCTGGCCATGTTGTTGGTGTAGACCAGGACTAAGGCAGTAGTTGGTGAATCCAGCTGTAAGATGAAACTCCTTGGGATGAGGGTAAGTCAGGCATGGTGTAGAGTGCAGATGCCATTTGAGTTTGATGATGTAATGTGGTCTTGAGTGAGTCCACATAGCTGACATGAGCTCTGCATCGTTGCTTCTTGTGAAGAGCAGCTTTGGCACTGGCAGTTGTCGACAGGTGCAGGATGTCTCTTAGAAAAGGGGGTGTGGCTCAGAGTGGGGCCAGGTTCCCTCCATCCCCTTGCAGTACCATGCTGGTACTGCAGTCTCATATTTTTGCCGATGTAAACGTCTGGTATGGTCTGGCCAGACGTTCTTGCACTTTACAGGGCTTCTCCAGGGGGTTGCAAGGTCTCATAGGAAACTTGTGCACTTGCTTGCGAAGGCAGGTCTGGTGTGTGTTCGGTGAGTGCTTTGAAGCGTGTGAGGCTTCAGGCCATGTCCTCATGGCTGGCTGTGAGATTTTCCCGTGACCTCTGTGACCTGACAGTCTGTCTAGGTGACCTGTCTGGCTGGAGTGGCTGGGGTTCTTGCACTTCAGCCCAGAGTTTCGGCTGTCTCACTTTCAGCAAAGGGTCAATGTGACCCAGCAGCTCTTTATCACTGAGAAGGTGGTATGCATGTATGGTTGCATGTTCCGTGCACACCTTTGGGCCTTAAGAGTTCAGTTCTGTTTCTGAGCTTCAGCTTGGGGTCTGCCCAAGAGTTGGAAGTGACATAAAAGTTGGATTTACTCCAGTGTCACCAGAACTCCAAGTCTCGCCTTGTTTTCCAACATGCTGTTTCCTGGTTTTCCGATTGGGTCCCTCAGAAGTCCTGGTATCGGGTTTGTGTGGTGACGGTATGCTGACAGGTGTTGGATCAACCTGGATGTGCAGCCATCAGCTGAGGTGGCTGGGTGATGCCATTACCTGGCGATGGAACGGCTGGCTCTGTGGTCAGTGGTTGGTTAGCAGAGATCTGGGTGAGTGTTCAGCTGGTGGGCATTTTGGGGCGGTCATCCATTCCAGTTCTCACACTTATAAGGAGTCTGTACTGCCCATTTTGCCTCTTTTGCGAGGCCTCCTCTGAATGAGTTCCTTTAGGATACTCAAGATCTCTATACTGTCTCAGATGTAGCCACACTGTTCAGCTCTGAGAAGAGCTGGGACGTGTCACGAGGGTTTCTGCTGGTGAAATTTCAGGTTTGTTGCTCAGTGCTCTGTCTGGTGCTTGGGAGAGGCACCATCACGGCTATGCTGTTCCTGCTGGTTGGGAACTGTGTTGACTTTCTGATGAAGCATCTATCACAGTGATGTGCCTTTCAAGATGCAAAGGCAGGAGGAGTCTGGGTCGTGGGCTGGTCTGACCTTGAAACTGAGTTCTCGCGACCAGCTGAGATGTCAGTGCTTATCTCTGTGTCCTGGCTGTGCACTTCAGATGAGTTGGCTGGCTGGAAGTGTGAACGTTCCGCACTTGAGGCTAATTCTCTGAATGCTTAAAGTCCCTTGGGCTCAAAACCATCCGGCAGGTTCATGTTGGTGAAACGAGGGCGGTGTCCATTTGGGTTGTGTACCCGGGTGTACGGTCTCATGGAGCTGATGGTCAGGTGCAGGAGAGTTGACCGTGTGTTTCTTTTGGCTTGTCGTGGGCGGTCAGCCGTCTGCTGATGTGCTGTTTGGGTGCCATCTGGTGTTAGGATGGATGTCTCTGTGGTGAGAGACTGTTTGACAAGATCTGGGCGTTTCTTTTAGTAGGAGGGCTTTCTGGTAAGTTGTTGGTTTCTTATGCCACTCGTAGTTAAAAGGAGTTTGATAGTCTGATATATCCTGTTTGCCCTGCTGGGAGGCCACTCGCAGGATCAGTTCGTTTTATGTCCTCAGGATCTCTGTTGCTGGCCGTGTGCTCTCCAGAGTCCGTTCTGGGTACTGTGCAGGGATAGGCAGGATTTTAACAGTCTTTATGGAGGCAGCGCTGTGTTGTCTGTAGGCCATATGGGCTGAGTTCCGCAGATGTCAGGTGGTCATTGTGCGGGGGAAGACCATGGCGCTTGAATGGTGACTCACAATGTGATGCGGATTTTTGGGAGGAGGGAAGGTTCTGGAGTTGAGGCCTTCCTCCCTTGTGGCCTGTTCTGTTGTCTGCCGTAGACTCAGAGCTGGCTGTAGCAGGCCTCTTGTAAGTTTTGTAATCCGCTTTGACAGTTTCAGACTGCTGGTACAGGATGTTGTGTTTCAAGGTTGGAGGTGATCCTGAGCAGATAGTCTGTCTCGTGTGGTCACATTGGGCAGAGTTCGAGCATAAAAGTTCATGTTTTGCAGGCAGGCAAGTGTGGTGGCCTTCTGCAGGCCAGTTGGTTGGCGGTCTGTGGGGCCACACGGTGTCTGTATCTGCAATGATGCTCTGGAAGGGTCCCTGCCCCACCTGTGGTTGCTGGCAGGTGAGGTGTGAACAGTGGGCCTGGGCCTGCTTGTCAGGGGAAATTCTGTGTTGTGTTTTCCCTTTCTGTTCACCTTGTGGTCTGCAAGCCTATTTCAGTTCATTTGTGACATTGAGTTTGCCTTGGCTTCGTTGGCTGATGTTTGAAGTTGCCTCGTCGCTGAGCAGAGACTTGGATTTCAGCTAGGGCTGCTTGCAGGTGGCATTCACAGGCATTGTTTCAGTTCGCCTGGGTCATTACTTAAGAGAGCTTTAGCCTGCTGGAGCCTCTCTGGCTTCTATTCCAGCTGCTCTCTGTGCTCAGTGTCTGTGTGGGTTTTGTAGAGGCATCCTGAAACTTTCTACTTCCTCTTGTAGCTCCTTGTCCTCTTCATCCGCTGTCATTTGCTGGTCCAGCTGGTCTGGCGGTTCTGCACGCTCCCGGTCCTCCGGGCCTCCTTGTGGTTGAAGCATCTTCGCTTGGCTTTAACTGGATGATGCGGTTGTAGGCAAGGGCACCGATGATCCTGGCTGGCTCTCTGTGGCTGTAGCCCTGGTTTGATCATGGTCTGTCTGCCAGTTCAGGTTGTCATCCAGCTGTTTCGCTCAGGTGCTGTAGATCAGGAGTGGTCCCGGACCGGAGGGCGTCTGTTGCAGTGCTTAGCTAAGCCGGATGATCTGGACACAGGTGGAACACAGGTGGAGAGGGAAAAACACAAAACACCAATGCAAGTCCGCACAGATTTAGTGAGCTAAAATATTTGGGCTATGTGTTGCATGATTAACTGGTGTGATCAGTTAGTGACGCAAACTAAACGCTTACATATCGTGGCTGATAAGGCAGGAGTGAATAATTGGTGTGAGTGAGCACCCGAAAACTATGGGTAACACTGTTGGTGGGTGATAACCTAGGGGGTCATTTAATGACTTAGGCTATTTGGTTTATCAATGTTATTACCAAGTATTTTCTGATGGTTCAAACAGGTTCGGTCTCCGGGCACACAAAAACAACCAAAACAAACAGAACCAAAATTAATAAAACAAATCAAAGTTCAAATTTAGAAAGGAATAGTGGGAAATCAAGGGCTTACTACCACCTCTAGGGGCTGTGACAAGGACTGCGGAGCGGGGCTCTTGTACTGCCTAGGGAGGTGATGAGAGAGATAGCTGGACAGACCAAGCACGCTAAAGCAGAGAGGCTCTCTAGTCCTCTTCACGTTTCATATTGAGTGAGTGGCTATATCTTAGGTGTTGTTAGGCTTGGTGATGAGCTGAGGTCACTCGGGTGAGCCCCAGTGGTTGGGCCGTCTCCCTTGACTCTCCCGAGCACGCAACTGCAGGGGCTCCTGATCACTCGCACCCATGGCACCCGGTGGCAACCACTCAAACAGCAATGCCTTTTGGCACAATGTTCCATCACTCAAGTGAGGGAGGCTCAACGACTAGCTGGCACAGCCAAAATTGGGTTTCGCCTGTGGGTCCCAAGTTACACGGACCCCTTTTGGGCCTCGAACTATGGATGAGTTCGCTCCTCTCAAAAGGGTGGACCACCGTGTAACTTCACAGGGTAATTAACCAAAATTGCCCTTATGTGTCAGTCAGTATGGTTGATACAACACTTGAGGTACCCCATTGCTGATGTCGTGCTGCGTGTTGCCACTCGGAGTACAGGGCCAGAGGTATCCGAGGCGCCCCAGTACATGTCGGGTAGGTCAGGCAGACGAGTCCAGTCCCCGAGAATTCCCCATGGATGACTCGTCAGCTTACTGCCAAGCACCAGGGGGCATGCTACCTGACAGGGAACATTGAGAGGGACAACAGAAAGATTAAGCGTCTAGGATGAAGCAGCTTGATGCCAATGAGCAAGGGTATCAGGCGTGTGACGGTGGGCCACTAATAGATTTGAAGGCTCATTGTGCACCGCAGTGGCTAGCATTACCTATGCCTATAGAGGAAGGAGAGGAAAAGGGGTAACAAAATAAAATTGAAAATTGAAAACAAAGTTAAAATGTCCTAATTGCGTAGGAAAGTAAATGGAAAATTGTTTTAAATAGATTTAAAATCTAAGTAAATTCAATTTTGCTCAATAGGTGTAGCTAGACCTAACTACAGACTGGAGTAGATGAAATAAAATAAGCCCAAATAAAATAAATAAATAATTGCTGCAAATAACACAGTAAAATAAAATACACAAAACAACCTAAGCATGTGGGGAGACCAAAGTAATTGATAGCCCAACAGAAGGTGGAACAGAAAGAAACTGTAGAGGTAGGAGTACTGTTACACTTTACACACTGTCTCTAAGTGTCAGTCGGAAGCTAACAGCTAACAGCTGAGATAAGGGGCTTTAGCTTCTATCCATGTAGGGCCGTTAGCGGTAGCTTCAGCTACATGCAATGGTCTGTTTACATTAGTCTGTGACGATGCGCTGTCTTGAGTTTGAACCGGAAAGGGCTCGCTATCGCCTTCCGGGGTCAGGCGTTGCTAAGAAACCGATGCACGCTTAACAACCGGTGTGCGCGAAGCACTTGAGCCAGATGTAAACATGCATGGGAATCTCGTGCTCATCCAGGCGTGACCTGTCGTTCACACTTCATTCATAACTTACACAGCGCGTTCACTTCACAGACAATGGCAAATCATTACACCATTAAATCGACCAATTGCATCACATCAGTGGATTAATATGAATGCAATGATACGCGACAATAAGCAGATTAAATACTGTAGTGAGACTTTTTTTTTTTTATCACACAGCTAAAATTTAAGCCGCTGTCCTGAAGAGATTTTATCTGTTCAGGAGAGACTTCTGTGATTTACAACGAAACCCGAAAGTGGGGATTTTCTTTACCCAATATCAAATAGATTTAATCTAAAACTCTATGCGCTGCCGATCTGACATTTACTAGTTGGATATGGGACTTATGCCGTTCAAAACTGAAAATGGGGATTATTCGCCCAAGATCATAACTTTAATGTAAACAATATTTATATATATATATTTATACGCGCTGCCGATCTGGGATTTCTTCGCCAGATATATGGGACTTATGCTGTTCAAAACTGAAAATGGGGATTCTTCGCCCAAGATCATAACTTTAATGTAAACAATATTTATATATATATATTTATACGCGCTGCCGATCTGGGATTTCTTCGCCAGATATATGGGACTTATTCTGTTCAAAACTGAAAATGGGGATTCTTCGCCCAAGATCATAACTTTAATATAAAAAATATTTATATATATTTATACGCGCTGCCGATCTGGGATTTCTTCGCCAGATATATGGGACTTATGCGGTTGTTGCAACATACTTGATCAAGATTTTAAGACTCCCGGTTATCATTAATCTGACACTGACCTGCAGTAAGATTAATGTTGCTCCGTGATCGGGCGAGGGGGCACGCATTAGTTAGCTACGCTAATGGTTAAACCCACGGGAGTAATAGTCTAGTTGTATGGCATCGGAACACCAATGGCATCAATCTAGCTATATATAATACAAGGCCTTAATTTTAAGATAAGCGAGGAACATCGCTCGCAATCTTCTTCGCGCTAAAAGAGGCTTTCTTCGCTCGATTTAGGGCGGTTAAAATAGCATTAAGACACACTATAAAAGGTTTCGTCGTTTTATAGGGTCAAATTTATAAACTGCAGTTAACTTAAGTCATTAACAGCGGCTGTTTCTCAGCGAGAAACTCGAGAACTGTTAAGGCACGGAAAGTGGGCGTGTAGCCTACATTCATTCACAAAAAGACGCAGTTGGATAGTTTGAATAAACACACATAAGAAACACACAATTGTTACTGAGTCTGCTCACAGAACTAGGTTTAAAACGTTGCCCGCATTCTCCACCATCTGTAGCATATTTGCTTTATGAGATGAACATAATTAATCATAACGGGTTATCATTTATATATCCATCTTCAGGAATTAGCTGTAGTATTAATAGTACAATAAAATGATTAGTTCGTCCGCAGTGCGGACCCTTCTATTGAGTCTAAGGAAAATTATTCCTCTGGTCACGACAAATAATTTCCTTACTGAAGCATTGCTCCGAGCATTGTAGCAAGACCGGACGTTAAAGTGACTTCGTTCTGAGAGCAGCAGACACAGACAACCAAGTGTGAGTACATATGGATGTTTATTAAACTACACTACAGGGGAACATGTAACATAGAACTAGACACAGACATACACACATTAAACATGGATGCCAGCGTAAGGAAGGCACAGAGAGAGAGAGAGAGAGAGAGAGAGAGGGGGAGCGCTCGCGCGCAAGAGAGAGTATGGCAGGATTTTAACATCAGCTAACTACAACCTGTTATGAACCATTAGATAATCACATCACCTTAATTAAAAGGGGTCGAAGCCTAGAAGCGCATCTAGATAGTTAACAAGCGGTTACTTGCATGGGTTTTGTGGGTGCTGGGTAAAGCGTCCTGGTGCATGTATAATGCGTAGATTCCTGGTGGATTCCTTAGGAGTGAAAGCTTCGTCATTCCAGCCATGAGTTCATTGGTCCGAAGTGAGTTGACAAAGTTACTGAGTTTAAAACTTCCAGAAGATCGGACTCCCCCCGAAAGGGGAGCCGTGAGGTTTCCAAGGTGATAAGTATGTCTCCGGGGCACCGAAAGTTAAGAGAGAGCTTGGCTTTTGGTGTGGGAGAAGTTTTATCTGTTTCCCTGTAACACCCATTTTGGTTAGTTTGACCAGTAACAAGGCTCATAGTTTCAGCGGGAAAATGTTCTTTGTCCCACTTGACACCTCGTTTGCATGTTTTACGACTGATCTGGAGACTGGTGTAATTTTCCCCACAGTACAGTAAAAATAGTGTGATGCATTTCATGATCACATAGTGTACATCATTGTGTGAGGAATAAAGAGCAGATCATTTTGATATCAAGAAAGAGACATCTGAAAGGTATTAATCCAGAGATACCTTCATACCTCTAAATATGAGTGTTTAGAGCTTACTAATACGAATAACGAGTGGTAACTAGGCTAATATAATAAGGAAACATACAAACAACACATGCATATACCAGATACATTTATAACTGCTTAATTATGGCCTAAATAGAGAAAATGTCTTTAGGTGTGTGTGTGTGTGTGTGTGTGTGTGTGTGTGTGTGTGTGATGTGTATTTGAAATCCCTAAATGCTCCCTAAAAAGTGTTGCAGTCATCACGTTTTCAGACCATTTCAAGTTTTATTTTGACGTGACTCAAAGTAGTGGTATCTAAGCAGGAGAGTTGTTTACTTACTTTAAAATTAGTCAATAACGCCATCATTTTCTTCATTCAGGCCGAGAGCTCGCACGAAAACAAGAGGCGGGATTTATCGCAGGAACCAATCACATCCAATCATAAACGATTATATCCAATTATAGCGCAATGGAGAGATCGCCTCCTCTCACGTGACTTTTCCCTATTCATCTCAGTGAGCCTCCAGAAAAGTCACGGCACACTTTAGGGTCTCTGTAGAAAGTCTATGGACCGAAGGTACACTGTAAAAAAAAATCTGTTAAATTTACGGAAAAATACCGGCAGCTGTGGTTGCCAGAATTTTACCGTGAAAAAGACGGTAGCAACATTTTAGGATTTACAGAACTGTTTAAATTTACAGTGAAAAACCGTATCTCATTAACTGATACAATGTTAATACACAAACCTTTCAGTTAAGACATTTTATTTGCAGAAACCGACTACGCTTAAATTATCCAACTGCCATTTGTTTATAAACTAATATTTATAATGTTTATGTAATGTGAGCATAAGAGTATTGAGAACTACTTTGTTTAAATCCATGAAGAAAATCTTACTGATTTATGCAAAGTCACCAATTCAGCTCAAAACTCTTGCAAATAACAGCAACACACGTACATGCGTGATTAAAACTAACAAAGAGATTCTCTTTATATCAGTAGCTACACAGTTATTGCCTTTAAATAAAGCAACATGCAGCATAACATCAGTGTCTCTCTGTCCGTCCTTGACTTAAACACAGGCTCTACTCTCCAGCACAATGGTGACCCACAAAACACAACAGGAAGTTGACTGTTAGGTTTTACAGTATTTTGCTGTTTATTTTCTTGATTTTACGGTGAAATACCGGCAGCTGTGGTTGCCAGTAATCTACTGTTTTTTACAGTTTGTTCCGTAAATTAAATTTACGGTATATTTCTGTTAAAATGACGTTCCACAGAATGTTTTGTCATCTCACAAATTTAACCCCTTTAATCCCACAGCAAAATCCTCAGTTTTAAAGAGCACTTCTATGTGTCCACACTACAGAGTGTTGAAGTAACACTGAAGCAGTGATGAATTAATGAGAGAATTAAGTGACTAATTAAATTAGGATTGAGTTTATTGATGAACACCTGCTGTTAACAAGTAGAATCATTGAAGGAACGAGAAACAAGAGCAGAGAAACAAAACTTACAGCTAAAGCCAAGATGAAATCAACTGAAATAAAACACATGAAATCTCTCAAGATTTCAGAAGAGGGTGATTAAACAACTCCACAAACAGCATCTTATTACTAACCACTTTTACTTTATTTCTGTCATGTGTACAAAAGCTCTTATTGAGATTTTAGTTGTTGTACTTTCATTTGAAGTCACCATATTGGCGATCAGTGGGTGCTTTAGTTGGGCTCTTGACTCGTGACTCTTTAACATTGGTTTTTGTTTGGTTGCTTTTAATTCGCTGTGTTTATTAAGCACAGTTTTTAAAGCAAAAGCGCCAAATTAATCTATCATCATTTGATAGAGACTGATGTTTGTGATGTCAAAACCGTCATGATCTAGTTTAATTCACTGGTTATCCCATGTTAAGTCTCTTATTAAACATGTGATATGTTAATTGCACCATTAATTGCTACAGTAATCAAATGTTGTGAAACAGCTCTAACCAGAATATGCACAAATAAATGTATTGAACTACGGCAGAAATTAAACACACACAGACATCAACAATCAGCGTATGAATCTCAAAATTGGTGACAATCAAAAACGATATTAAAAAATTTAAAAAAACGGTTCAACTCTGAACATCACAAAACAGTCTACTGAAAAGTAACAACAAAAACAACACCAAAATAAAAGCAAATAAAGAAAATATTAAGAACATTCAGCTGCATAATTTATTCATGCTGCAGTGCATTCTGGGAGTTTTGTACTGGCACCCAGCATGCTTTGCAGCATGAATTGTTTTTTTTTATTATTAATAGTCACCATTGTTGAGGTTCATGTGCTGATTCCTGATGTCTGTGTGTTTCTAAATGATGCTGTAACTCTGAAGGTTTTGTGCATAAAAGGTTTTTAAATTCTTTCATAATGGTTTGTCAGCTTAACTTGTGGAGTAATATTATTACCACAGCCAATATGAAATTAATTACAAATCACCCACATTGTTTGACACTAACTGAGATCAGCGATCCAGGTCATTAGAAGATGATCACCACTTTTAAGTTTTAACCAAAACTACAAACACTCTTGGCTTTTCTTGTCATAACTAATGTGTTTACAAACGCAGTCATAACAGCCAAAGAAAAACTAACCTCAAAGAGTCAAGGGTCAAGAGCATAACAAAAGCAACCACTGATCGCCAAAATGGTGAGATAAAACAAAACATTTGAAATAAAATATAAACCTCTGTTAATTCGTAGATATATGACAGAAATGAAGTCAAACTGGTTAGTAATAAGTGGAGCTGCTGTTTGTGGAGTTGTTTAATCATCCTCTGCTGTTTTATTTCAGTTGATTTCATTTAAGGCTGTGGCTGTATGTCAGTTGTAGTTTTGTTTCTTGTTCTTTCCTTCAGTGATTGTGTTTGTTAACAGCAGGTGTTCATCAGTGTCTGAATTCACTCATATGTTCTCAATCACTCTGTCTAGTGGACTATATAGTGAAGTAATGTAGGACTAGTGAATGAGGGTGTAGGGAGTGGTTTCAGACACAGTCTATGAGTGTCGACTCTGAGGCTACTTTCTCGAAAACAAAGGTTAGATCTATTACAGTTATTCACTGTATATAGTAAGGAAACTTACTCTTAATCATTTAACAGGTTATTACTGTGGTGTTTTACAGTTTTTTACTGTTAAAATCACAATCATTTTTTACAGTGTAGGCAAGCCTCAGCTGTAACTTTACATGCGGATGTCGCTGTTTGACAGCGTTACTTTATAAAAACGAGTGACTTTTATACTTTTAATACCATATTTAGTAATATTTGCTATTTATGTTTGTAATATATTGTAATATATAACTTAATTTCTAGCGATTATCGCCGATTTGATTGCACAGATACTATTTAAACTAAACTGAGCTAGACAATGACATCTCTGAATTCAATAATGAAATGCCTTTAACTGAAAATTGAGTGTTTAATCTTATTATTATACATTACTGACA
Organism: Onychostoma macrolepis; assembly: GCF_012432095.1. NCBI lineage: Eukaryota > Metazoa > Chordata > Actinopteri > Cypriniformes > Cyprinidae > Onychostoma > Onychostoma macrolepis. The sequence continues at coordinate 25,141,115 of NC_081179.1, forward strand.
CTCTATCCTCCAATTTGATACTGTTAAGTGCTTTGACACAATCTGTATTGTAAAAGCGCTATATAAATAAAGGTGACTTGACTTGACTTAATATCGATTATTTTCTCATCCGATTTTTTGAGGAGACACTGCCTCCCTTGCCTCCTCTTCGGAGGAAACGCCCCTGCTTAATATATATTCACATATCTAGAAATATGAGACAATGTGCTTGTTAATGTTAACTAATTAACTTATTACACATTACCAAATGATTAACAGATCATTATTTAATGCAAACTGAAATGCTTACAAATGTCAAACTTTCAATTCATATGATCATGCATTTTTTTTTTTAAATCTTCAAATGATTTTGACAGATGATTTACAATGATTAAAAGCTTCATTAATAAATCATTAACAAACATTATAATGCTTAACTGATCATTAGTTAATGATTACAAACGTCATTAAACTTTCAATGCGTTTTAAAAATCTACAAATTATTTTAACTGAAACTATACAACGATTACAAGATTGTTTGTTAATGTACTTTTGAATGCTTACTAATGCAATTTCACTTCAGTTCACATATTAGGTAATGCTTTTTTTTTTTTTTTACATTTACAAATGTTGTGAACATAGAGCTTAATTACACATTTCATACACTTCACAAATTATTCAAGTTAATATATTCATTAACTCATAATCACAGTCTGTAAAGGTCATATATTGGTCTTGGTTTGTTGAGCAGATGTCAGGGTTCCCCCCCCGACAGTCTTGTCTGTCCTGTCATTGTTCAGTGTTTCCAAGTTTGTTTTGTGTCTGAGCACATGGCTCTGTCTTTGTCATTGTCTGCCATGTGTTCCTCTCGTCCTGCCTCCTTGTTTCCCGTTACCACGCCCCCTTGTTTAGTCCTCATTGGTCTGAGTGTTGTCACCTGTTCCTCATGTTCTCCTGTCGTTTATATTGTTCTCCCTTTCCCTCTTGTTTTGCCAGTTCGTTGTGCTACGTCAGTGTTTGTTTGCTCTGTTTTACCAGTCCTGTGATACCACTTATTCCCTACCTAGTTGTTTGTAGAGTTAATCTCATGTCAGTCCCCAGTCTAGTCAGCTGGGTTACCGGTTCCCGCCCTGGGTCTGGCCACTGCTGCTATTCTCCGGTCTCCAGCTTTGCTGCATTCCCTGCTCTCTGGAGGTCTGCCATCCTGGACTGGACTCTGTGGCGGCTCACCTAGACCGCCTGTTGTCAATTCATTCCCTGCCTATTGTCCTGTCAGTTGTTTTGTTAATAAACTGTCAACACTAATCCTGCATTTGAGTTCTCTCTTATAGAAACCCTGACAGTAGACTTTCTATTTGCACATCTTAAATCATTTATTAATTATTTGTTAATGTTGTTTTTTTTCAAACCCCAAGCCAGTGGAAACTATTCATCAATTGTAAATGTTTCTAAATATTTACTAATCATTAGTATCTTTATGAGCAGTCATTTTGAAGGCAAAAAATGTCCTAAATGATCAGAATTCACCCTATTTTCACATCTTTACAAATCATGTATTAATCATTTGTTCATGTTTTTGCAGTATCTAATCTAAAGTTGAGACTATTCACCATTTCTGTATGTTTATAAACATGTACCATTTTTTTTTTTTGTATCTTTATTGGCACTGGACTTTATCTACTGTAACAACGTTTATGTAAAGGGTGGTTAGTTAAGTTTAGCTTAATGCTTGGTAAAGACATAACACGCATTGTAATTTGGGTGCAAAACATGTTTTTATTACCTCAACACTTATATTGGTATACTATTTTGTGTCATTACACAGAATATTTCTGGAATCATACATCAACAGGAGGGGGAAAAAAAACAAAACAAGAAAATACTTCATTTTTTTCATTTATCACAATAATGCAATATAAACAGATTGAATTGTGTTTAGTAATCAAATGGACCCCTTACACCTACCCATACCACCAAACCTGAGCCTAACCTTACCCGTATCACCTCAATAACAGCAAGAGTGTTGTGCATTAACAAAAGCTTTTAATCATTGTATAACATGTTAAAATCTTTTGAAGATTCTCAAGATGTGCATGATCATATGAATTAGAAGTTTAATGACATTTGTAAGCATTTTAATTCACAAAAAATTTTAATTATTAGGTAAAGTTTAATACATTTATTAGTAAAAACTAATTAGCACATTATTTCACGTTTCTAGATATGTGAATATATATTAACTAATGACCCATTAAGCATTAAATAAGGTTTGGTAATGACTTATTAGTGAAAGTTATAATAAAGTATTACCACTTTTTCTCTTTTACATTTCTTTTAATTTTGAGTACTTTGCATAGTAACTTGTTTAAAAAGTGAAATGTAGTAAATAACTGTATGTAACAATTTTATGGATGTCTGTTTTAGCATATAACATACTGTATTATGTCTATAAGAGTTGTTGGCTTAAACTGCACAGATTGCTTTCCCTTCATCATTTTTAACACAGTTTTAACACGAGTTGTACACATCCACATACAATAAAGGAAAAACTAGAACCAATGGCAATATAGCCAGTTTAAAGGGTTAGTTCACCCCAAAATGAAAATTCTGTAATAAATTACTCATCCTCATGTCATTCCAAACCCGTAAGATCTTCGTTCATCTTCGGAACACAAATTAAGATATTTTTGATGAAATCTGAGAGCTCTCTGACCCTCCAATAAACAGCAACGCAACAGCAAGCACGTGCATGAACATAATCAGCGTTGTCTACGCTAAGGGGAAAGCGTGCGTATGCGTTGTGATACTCTCCAAAATTACAGAATTTTCATTTTGGGGTAACCTAACCCTTTAAGAGTTTTCAAATAGCCCATCTGTTGAAATCCAGAGGTGGAAAGTCCAGAGGCTAAAGAGTAAAAGTCCTGCCATATTTGTGTTCCACCCATGAACTCAGCAGCTGATTTCACCAGAGGAGGAACCAAGTCATTCCTTTCAAGTCACAAGCAAGTCTCAAGTCAAATCCCAAGTCCTCAAAGAGTTAAAGTTAAGGATATAATTAAATGATGATTGAGCATTAGTAATGAACACTTGATGTTAACAATCAACATCACTGAAAAAAAGAGAAACACAAGAACAACAACTGACTTCAGCCACAGCCTTGGATGAAATCAACTGGAAGAAAAAAAAAAAAAAAAAAAAATTCCTAATAAACAAATGCCACCATAATGCTTCAATACTGAGAGAAAAAAAATAGAACACTGATCTCTCTGCTTTACAACACCACATATATTGCTATAGCAACACAGAAGTCAAGAGTAAGGAGCCCAACTAAAGCAAACTCTGATCTCCATGATGGTGGCATCATTTTAACCAATAAAACATCAACATCTGATCCTCTGTAATTCTCAATAACAGCAGGTGTCCATCACTAATGCACAATCATCATTTAATTAAACGAAACGGACGCAAAGAATAAGCGCGCCATACTGCTTCTTTCTTTTCCTTCTGTTCAAAGGTCATGTAGGCCTTATGCTTAGTGCATATCGCCACCTAATTGATGGTTTTGCAATCATTTTTTTTTCAGTTTAATCTTTAATCCTTGAGAATTAGAATTATATTGTTTGCTTGATACTAATTATATATTAAGTCATATCAGATATGTATTTTTATTATAGAAATACATTATAGAAAATGCCGATCCATGTGCGATATAATATAAATATATATATATATATATATATATATAGGCTAATATAATAAATTAAACATTACTTTGTCATAATAGTGTTTTATAATTTATAACAGTTATCTGAATATGCCAATAAAATATAATAACCATATTAGAGCAATATATAGGCTAACCTTATTTATTAGCGCTTATCATTAAAATAGCATCTATCTATCTATCTATCTATCTATCTATCTATCTATCTATCTATCTATCTATCTATCTATCTATCTATCTATCTATCTATCTATCTATCTATCTATCTATCTATCTATCTATCTATCTATCTATGCATGCTATATACATAACTGTATTGTAATAATATATAATACTGTGCGCTATCTGTCACGCCCACTGGAGTCTCGTCAGTAGATGCTCTACACTCAAAAAAAATGATTTGGTCTAATTTGCGCCAGTGTTCATGTGTTTCCACACTACAGAGTGTTCAAGTAGAATTGAAGCAGTGCTGGAGTTAAGGAGATAATTATGTGATGATTGATCATTAATGATGAACACCTGCTGTTATCAAGAAGAATCACCGAAGGAAAGAGAAACACAAGAACTGCAACTGACTTCAGCCACAGCTGAAGATGAAATCAACTGAAAAAAAAAGAAGACATTAAATCTCTCAAGATCTGATTAAACAGCATCAGACTGACCAGATTGACTTTATTTCTGTCAGACTTCTAGAGAAGCTCTTATTGAGAATTAACAGAGGTTTAGATGCTTTATTGTTTTGTTTGAAATCACCATCAAAGAGACCAGTGTTTCCTTTTGTTGGGCTCTGGGCTCTTGACCCTTGACATGTTGGTGTTAATATTACACTGGTTGTTTTAATTGTGTGTTTATATAGAACACACTTCGTTTCTCAAAAATCTTTTTGAGTGTAGTGCTGAAGTGAACTAACTCTGGAACATAAGCTGCTCCGGAGCAGGTTATCTTCAGAGAGCAAGTTGCTATGGTTACTTACACACCCTGAAAGTAACCTCCGATTTTGGAACCGAAAGCTGAGGTTATCTGCTCGCTTATCCTTAAACATACCAATAAAATGTCACATAACCTACTTTTGGGAATACACCCCAGGAGTATAAAATGTATGCTTGATCTCTGGTGAACATTGGAAACATAAGAGGAAACTCATGAATGAAAGACAGTATGAAAATATTGTATTGATCAATATTCAATTATATTAAATATTTATCTATGTAATACATTTTAGCAATAAACACATACTGTTCTTAAAGGGGGTGTTTTGTTCTATAGTGTATAATACTGCTTGGGTAAAGTTGGTTTTATATTTGCACATTCGGACTATTGCATTCAATTACTTTGTTAACCACACTACACTGGACATTCAGGGGACATTCGCCAGCAAGTATGACATTAAAACAATACTTGGCCATTTTGTTCGATTGTCAATCTACTACCTTTTTTTTTTTTTTTTCCACAATGATGTCACTGATTAGAATTTGCAAAAAATAACTTTATTGCACATATAATTAGAAAGTTATTGAATGCAAAAATGTGTGAATGTTGTGAATGTGCGAACATAAAACCAACTTTACCCAAGTAATAATACTTTGTTAGCAGTTCAAGCTGTTGTAATCCTGCCCCTTCTTTGCATCGTCAGCACATGCTTCAGTGCTCTGAGAGTGTTTATAGTGCTGTGAGTTTAACACTTCATGACTGAGAGCAGAACACAACACAATCTTCATCACACAAGACAAAACAACTACAATGAACAACATCATCATCCTCATCTGGACACTCACACTGTTTGCTCGAGGTTTGTAACAGACTTTCTTAAAGACAATTAATTATTTAAAAATGTGAAGTATATCATTTTCATTCTTGTCCATTATTGTTCTTTCTTTCAGAGTGTAGAGGACAGATCACTGTAACTCAGAGTCCATCAATAACAGCAGCTCAAGGACAAGAAGCCAGAATAAACTGTAAAACCAGCAGCAGAGTGTATGTTGGTTATGCTTTAACCTGGTACTTACAGAAACCTGGAGAAGCTCCTAAACTCCTCATATATGATGCAACAACCCGTTACACTGGAACTCCATCTAGATTCAGTGGCAGTGGATCTGGAAGTGATTTCACTCTCACCATCAGTGCAGTCCAGACTGAAGATACAGGAGATTACTACTGTCTGGGTAACCATTACATAGACAGTAAACATATGTTCACACAGTGATAAAGAGTTGTACAAAAACCTCCGTCAGTCAGAGTCACAGTGACTGCACTGATACAGCTGAGAGATACTGCAGCTGCTGATGGATGTGAATCATCTCAATCACTCTTGTCTGTAGAACAGATCAATTCTAAACATTAGAAAACAAGCTACTAAAAGTGACAAAAAAATAATAATACAATACCAAGAATAAAGAAAATTACTAAGACAATTCAGCCATGGATTAATTTTGATTTGTGGCAGCCAGAATCAGAGGCGCACAATCCAGGGGTCAGAAAGTAAAAGTCCTGCCATATGTTTATTCCACCCATGAACTCAGCAGCTGATTTCACCAGAGGAGGAACCAAGACATTCCTTTCAAGTCTCAAGTCAAATCCCAAGTCCTCAAAGAGTTAAAGTTAATGAGATAATTAAGTGATTAATTAAATGATGATTGTGCATTAGTGATGAACACCTGCTGTTATTGAGAATTACAGATGATCAGATGGTTTTATTGGTTAAAATGATGCCACCATCATGGAGATCAGTGTTTACTTTAGTTGTGCTTTTGGCCCTTTTAATATTTCAAAATAACTTGCTACTGAGCAAACATTTGTTTGATTATTCAAAACCTAATAACATTTAAAAAAAAAAAAAGTTGTTTTGAATGTAAACAGACCAGCTATAAAAACATAACTGCTCTCTGCACAGCACTGATCTTCTTGCTCTACAACACCATATGAATTGCTACAGCAAAAAATCTAACACAGGAGTCAAGAGTAAGGAGCCCAATTAAAGCAAACACTGATCTCCATGATGGTGGAATCATTTTAACCAATAAAACATCAACATCTGATCCTCTGTAATTCTCAATAACAGCAGGTGTCCATCACTAATGCACAATCATCATTTAATTAGTCACTTAATTATCTCATTAACTTTAACTCTTTGAGGACTTGGGATTTGACTTGAGACTTGCTTGTGACTTGAAAGGAATGTCTTGGTTCCTCCTCTGGTGAAATCAGCTGCTGAGTTCATGGGTGGAACAAACATATGGCAGGACTTTTACTTTCTGACCCCTGGATTGTCCGCCTCTGACGTCAGAAGACATAAAAACGCTCCATGGATCACAGACAAAGTCCTAGTGCTTGGTGATGAACAATGAGATGTGGGTAAAAAGAAGAACAACAGCCCAGATGATGTGAATTTAAAATGACAAGGTTGTGAAATGACATGACAACTGGTTTAACAAACAATATTGTGAAGCAGAAGAAGCAAACTGAAAGAACGACATGTGTACTCTTTCAAAAGGTCAAAACGAGCAAGAAAGGAGTCAAAATGAACGAAAGGTGCAACAACATCAGAAACAAAGACAGCAACCTACTCACCAAGGATACTTATATACTTAATAGATGGTATGAGTACACAGTAAAACCTACAGTGTTAAGTCAGTGTATATATAATCCACACTCAGTTTTAAAATGTAACACTGAATCAGTGTTAAAGTTAATAAGATAATTAGTTTAGTACAGGCATCCTCAAATCTGGCCCACTCCTGCAGAGTTTAGCTCTAACCCTAATCAAACACACCTGAGCATGCTAATCAGAGTCTTCAAGATCATTAGAAAATCACAGGTAAGTGAGTTTGATCGGGGTTGGAGCTAAACTCTGCAGCAGATTGGCCCTCCAGGGAAAGATTTGAGGAACCCTGGTTTAGTAATTGAGTGATGATTGGTCATTAATGAAGAACACCTGGTGTTAACAAACTTAACCATTGAAAGAAAGAGAAAGAAGAACAGAAAAAAAAGAGATGAGACGAGCAGAAATACAAGAACTACAACTGACTTCAGCCACAGCCTTTGATTAAATCAACACAAGATAATAGAAGACATTAAATCTCTCAAGATCTCAGCAGAGGATGATTAAACAACTCCACAAACAGTATTTCTAGCTTCACACATTAACCAGACTGACTTTAGATGTTGATGTTTCAGTTTTGTTTGAATTACCATTATCGAGGTCAGTGTTTGCTTTAGTTGAGCCCTTGACCCTTGACTTAAAACATTACAGTTACTTTGACTGCAATAACTGTGTGTTTGTTTAGACATATTAGCTATAGCACAAAAAAAAAAATGAAAAAAGCCAAGAAAAATGTGATCAGGTGTTGGTTTTGTTTCAATAAAAGCATAATCAGCATATAGTGACTTGAGTAACTGATGTAATTTGAAGTATAGTCACTGGTAGATTTAGTAGCTAACTTTGTTATTGATATTAAACATATGTAGTTTAAGATCTGATAGTTTTCATTTTAATCTGAAGACTTTTGAAATTCATACGCTGATTCCTGACGTCTTTATGATAACACAGTTTTAAGCTTTTAGTGCCTATTTACTTTTAAAGTCTATCAGATTAATTTTAAAGCTGTGGGATCAAGCTTTATTTTTCATGTGAACAAAATTAAGTACTAAACCAATCAATGATGATGTTCTGAATGAAATCAGTTATGAAAGTCACTAAATGCTGATGACTGTTTTATTAAAACATAACCATCAACACCAGCTTGTCTAAACAAACACACAGTTATTGCGACCAAAATAATTGCAGTGTTTTAAGTCAAGGGTCAAGAGCCCAACTAAAGCAAACACTGACCTCGATAATGGTAATTCAAACAAAACTAAAACATCAACATCTACACTCAAAAAAATGATTTGGTCTAATTTACGCCAGTGTTCATGTGTTTCCACACTACAGAGTGTTCAAGTAGAATTGAAGCAGTGCTGGAGTTAAGAAGATAATTATGTGATGATTGATCATTAATGATGAACACCTGCTGTTATCAAGAAGAATCACCGAAGGAAAGAGAAACACAAGAACTACAACTGACTTCAGCCACAGCTGAAGATGAAATCAACTGAAAAAAAAGAAGACATTAAATCTCTCAAGATCTGATTAAACAGCATCAGACTGACCAGATTGACTTTATTTCTGTCAGACTTCTAGAGAAGCTCTTATTGAGAATTAACAGAGGTTTAGATGCTTTATTGTTTTGTTTGAAATCACCATCAAAGAGACCAGTGTTTCCTTTTGTTGGGCTCTGGGCTCTTGACCCTTGACATGTTGGTGTTAATATTACACTGATTGCTTTAATTGTGTGTTTATATAGAACACACTTAGTTTAGCCAACAAAGCTAAGAAAAAAAAAAGAGTTGTGGGCAAATGATCCACCGATCTCATTTCAAGTCCAACATCTGATTGTATGGATGTAGTACTGCTTTAGGTTTTTTTTATATAGCTTCAGATGTAGTAGTCTTGTAAAATCAGATAATTTAAATAATTTACAAATCACTTTGTGCTCAAAAACTTTTCAATGCAACTGTAACAATGCAAAGATCACAGACATCAAGAATCAGCGTATGAATCTCAACAATGGTTACAGTCAACAAAATGCTTCATATTGCAATGCATGCTGGGTACCAGCATAGTACAAGACTCTCCCATGTATCCCAGCATGCATTGCAGCATGAATAAACAACGCAGCTGAATTGTCTGATTATTTTCTTTTATTCTTACTATTTTATTTTACGTATGCTGATATAGTTGTGACTTTTAGTAGCTTGTTTTGTGATGTTCAGAGTTTTATCTGAATATTTTCTTGACTGTCACCATTGTTGAGATTCATACACTGATTCTTGATGTCTGTGGTCTTTGCATTGATGCAGATGAAAACTTTATGTGCACAAGGTGATTTGTAAATTATTCAAATTATCTGATATTTACAATACTGCAAGATATGAATCTACAAAAAAACAGTATAATGTCTATATAATCAGAAATTGGACTTGAAATGAGGTCAGGGACCAGTGATAAGATCTACCCACAACTCTTTTTCACTTGGCTTCGCTGGTTAAGCTAAGTGTGTTTTAAATGATCACACAATTAAAGCAACCAGCGTAATATTAACACCAAGATGTCAAGGGTCAAGAGCCCAACAAAAGGAAACACTGGTCTCTTTGATGGTGATTTCAAACAAAAAAATAAAGCATCTAAACCTCTGTTAATTCTCAATAAGAGCTTCTCTAGAAGTCTGACAGAAATAAAGTCAATCTGGTCAGTCTGATGCTGTTTAATCAGATCTTGAGAGATTTAATGTCTTCTTTTTTTTCAGTTGATTTCTTCTTCAGCTGTGGCTGAAGTCAGTTGTAGTTCTTGTGTTTCTCTTTCCTTCGGTGATTCTTCTTGATAACAGCAGGTGTTCATCATTAATGATCAATCATCACATAATTATCTCCTTAACTCCAGCACTGCTTCAATTCTACTTGAACACTCTGTAGTGTGGAAACACATGAACACTGGCGCAAATTAGACCAAATCATTTTTTTGAGTGTAAAGTCAATCTGGTTAGTAACGTGTGAAGCTGGTAATACTGTTTGTGGAGTTGTTTAATCATCCTCTGCTGAGATCTTGAGAGATTTAATGTCTTCTTTTATCTTGTGTTGATCTCATCGAAGGCTGTGCCTGAAGTCAGTTGTAGTTCTTGTATTTTCTTCATTAATGCTCAATCATCATTCAATTACTAAACTAATTATCTCATTTTATGCCATGGTCTGTCTGAATACTTGATTCTGATTGGCTGGCAGGTGTTGATTAAATTTGTTGAACTGCAGGTAGTTCCAGGTCAATTTAATCACGTTCTATATTAATGCACTTCCTATACACATTGGTAACCATAGTAACATACAGTTACAGTTGAATAACACTACAGACGAAAATAACCAGAGGTGTCAAATCCAGGGTCAGAAAGTAAAAGTCCTGCCATGTGTTTATTCCACCCATGAACTCAGCAGCTGATTTCACCAGAGGAGGAACCAACTCATTCCTTTCAAGTCAAGTCAAGTCAAGTCAAGTCAAGTCACCTTTATTTATATAGCGCTTTTACAATACAGATTGTGTCAAAGCACTTAACAGTATCAAATTGGAGGATAGAGTGTCAGTAATGTATAATGATAAGATTAAACACTCAATTTTCAATTTTCAGTTAAAGGCATTTCATTATTGAATTCAGAGATGTCATTGTCTAGCTCAGTTTAGTTTAAATAGTATCTGTGCAATCAGATCGGCGATAATCGCTAGAAATTAAGTGTCCCCAACTGAGCAAGCCAGAGGCAACAGCGGCAAGGAACCAAAACTCCCTCTGTGACAGAATGGAGAAAAAAAAACCTTGGGAGAAACCAGGCTCAGTCGGGGGGCCAGTTCTCCTCTGACCAGACGAAACCCGCAGTTCAAAAGTTTATATTTCTATTTTAATTTTGTTGGTTGGTATTTTAATTTTTAGTTTTATTGGTTAAAATGATGCCACCATCATGGAGATCAGTGTTTGCTTTAGTTGGGCTCTTGACCCTTTTAGTAACTGAGAATGGATTGCTTTTAAGCAATTGCAATATTGCTTCACAACAAACATTTGCACATTGCTGAATTAAAAGCTTGAGGAAACAGATGAGCTTATACTTTTGGCTTTTATGTCATAAAAATGACATAAAATTTTATGTTTTTAAAGTTCAAACTTTAAATTCTACAAGCTTAAATTGAGTACTAATATTGAATTTACTCTTTTATTTAAATTATTGCCTGAACTAAATTATTTAATGTAGAAATTACATTTGTTTTTCTGTAGTATTTACTTCACCACAAAATCAGTTTTATCAGTGAGGGACCAACATTATGCATTACATTTTTGGTCACTGAAATGACTGGATTTTTCATATCATGTGTAGATGATTTTTAAAAATTTATGTAAAAAAAAAAAAAGGACAAAATGCTATTACTAAAATCGTATACTACTTTTTTTTCTTTTCTTTTTTTTTTACTGTATGTAGAACAACCTATGGGGCAGAAAAAAGTTGATTTCATACCCATTGCTGTCTTTTTAATGTTGAATCAATGTTGATATTTGCTATATGGTAAATCTTTTCATGTGGCCTTTTTTTCATACTTGTAAAAAGATAATCAGTATTCATAATTGTGTCAAATGAGACTAGACTGAAAAACATAAATCTAAAGTTCAGAATTACTCATTAATTTGACTGAAGCTGCATGTTTTTCTGTGAATCGTGATGATGAACCGAGATGAAGAACAGAAGCATCATTATGAAAAACTCCACAACATCATCATGATAATAGAAGTGAAAGGTCACAGCTAATCAAACATATTCCCTTAAAAAATTGTTAATCAGCACACAACAAGAGAATGAATGAGACATATATGGTACAATAAAGTCAGACTGAATCAAGTCTATTGTAAATTAGATGATTAATAAGATTATGAAAAGAATACCAAATATTTTGAAAGGATTTTGTGTAAATGTCATGGTAACACTTTATTTCGATAGTCCACTTTAGACATTCTACTAACAGTAAGTAACTTTTCAACTACATGTCAACTAGCAGTCATTAGAGTATTAGTAGACTGTCTGCTTAATATCTTCTAACACTTTATTTTGATGGGACCACAACATACTGACTATAAGAAACTTTACAAGTATATGTCAACTTGTTCTACTAACCCTAAACCTACCCTACTGAGAGTTAGTAGACATGTAGTTGCAAATGAATGAGAAGTAGTTGACATGTAATTGACATGTAGTTACAAAGTTACTTATAGTTAGTAGAATGTCTAAAGTGGACTATCGAAATAAAGTGTAACCAAAGTGATTTGTTCTTAATTTCTGAAAAGCATTTCATCAGCTATATATTATTTAGGGTTGTCATCATCTGAGGTGTTTCTACTATCAGTGTGTTGAAGTGTTTCTCTCTCTGCTGGAGTTTGTGTTCACTCGAGTGGAATAGAGGTTTTTGTACGAGTGTTTCATTAGATTGTATCACTGTGGTGGACTTTCGGTGGAGGAACTAAACTGCTGCTCGGTAAGTCTGTCTTTTCAATTCTCCTATATAAAAATATTATAATTTAAATTAGAAAATGGTAAAACAGCCAAAAAAAAAAAAAAAAAAAAAGCATAATTAATATTTAATTGACATTTTTGTCACATTAAGAACTGGATTATTCTTACTGAACACACAAATCTTGTCTAAACACATTTCCATAATGTTACTCAATATGAGTTTTATCAGTTCATCTCAGGTTTGCTTTTCCTTCATTTTACACTGTGTTCATAAATACTTCATGTTTATTATAGATTTCATACATGAAAAAGTGAGAATTGAATATAGATGTAGTTACTTTTGTAGTTCAGTCAATGATTTTGAATCTCAAGTTGTGTTTATAAATTAGTGATTTATAATACAAGAAAAAAACGTTTAAAAAAATTGTGTGTAAATTTTTGTTACATTTTGGATAATTGTAAAGACAAATATAAGAGAATATATGTACTAAAATATTAGATCTTTATGTTTGATATAAAATAACTGCAATGAAAGCAGTCGTATTCGGACGGTAATTGTTTCTCAGGGGGACCTGAGTGATTTTCACCATATACAGGGGGTAGTTGCTGATATTAATGCCATTCGTATCCAGATGTCGGTGTTTTTCTCTCACCACCCGCGTAAAAATCCCCGGCAGAATTACATACTGTTTTCTGACAAACACCAAGATCGTGTGGTAATTTAATTGCCGTCCGAATCCACATCTCTGAGTTTACAAGAAGAAATCGATTCAAAATTCATTGTTTAAACCCTTCTTGAGCACTCCTGAACACCGTAAGATAACTGTTGCGCTTCGGTGTAATTTGCATATATATTTATTAATGAAATGCTGGAAAGTATTTACAAGAACAATATTTTAAAACTGCTCCACCACAGCGAATGTGAGCAGAAAGAGAAGAAAAGCATGTAAACATTCAAAATGGGTCTTTATTATGGCAGCAGCTGGTATGAAGTACAATTTTAAAATGTGTATATACAGTTATTATATACATAACTATATCACGTATAATTACATACAACTACAGCACGTCTATTTTCCTATTTTTAAACAGGAGATTTAAATAATCAAATAATAAATAGGAGTATATATTATAAAGTATGATTGGAATAAAAATAATACATTTTATATAATAAGTATTTTTTTTAAATATATTTTATACAATAGTAAGAATACATTTGTAAATAAAATAAATTTTATAAAATAAAATAAAATAAAATTTCATCCATATGAGAAACAATTATCGTCCGAATAGGACTTTAGTATGTTAAGTTTCATTCATAAGGTTTCATGTAAATGTAGTGATTGTGTAGTTTGTATATTGTACATCTGTAGTGATGTTGAATGTGATGAATGATGAGATTGTTGTGATTTTGACTGCACTCCTCATGTCTGCTGCTGAAAGTCGTGTTGAAATGCTGTGAATGCTGCAGGGCAGAAGAGTGCTGGAGCTGCAGTGTGTTTTCTTTGTGTTTGTGAATGTGTTGTGTTTGTCTCCTGCAGCTGGTCCCACACTGAAGCCCTCAGTGTCTCTGCTGCCGCCCTCTTCTCTGCAGATCTCTGGAGGTTCAGCCGCACTGCTCTGCCTGCTCAGCTCTTACTCCACAGGGGCGCAGGTGAGCTGGACACTGGACGGCTCAGAGGTCACCGAGGGGGTTGTGACCAGCGCAGAGAGCGAGCAGAACGGCCGCTACAGCCGCAGTAGCGTCCTGACCCTCAGCAAAGCACGCTGGGAAGCGGGAGAGCAGTATGTCTGCAAAGTAACACATGCTGGAGCTCCTCATGAGGCCTCGTTCCACAAGAGTCTCTGTTAGTCGCCGCAGTGCTGATGTTTCTCCAGCGAGCGCTGCTCTCTCCTGAAGATGAGCCGTATCTGAGTGTCCTGTGTCAGGCAGGATTCACATGAGTCTAGTGCTGCAGCTGTAGTCATTTACAACTCAATACTGAAAGAGAGCTCTAGTGTCAAGCACTGGCTGATCTTTCAATCTGCTGTGTTTGCTGCAACATTCAATAAAGCTTCTCAACAAACTCCATTTGTGTCTGACAACATCATTCAACTAACAGATGAAGATGCATGTAGTGTTTGTTCAGGTGTTTTCAGAAGCTCGATCAGTAGCAGTAAATCTAGTCAAATAAAGCTCTTGGGGTTTGAACATGGTCTCTGGAGACAGAGCTGCTCTATTCTGAGAGGATCACAATCACTCACCCTGACGATGCAAATGAGATTTTCAGCCCACGCTCCCAGAGTCACTGTTTGATTGGTTACATGATCTGGACTGAAACACACCAGTTTCACTTCTGCTGTAGTCAAGCAGCACACAGACTAACTCATTATTACATTTGTAGGAGATGATTAACCTTTTATAGTTGAACATTTATATTATATTATAGTAGATAATGAACTTAAATATATAAAAATGTAAATGTAAATTATAAAAATCCATGATCACAAATCAATAATCAGTTTTAACACTGTGTAAGATTGTAAATCTTTCTGTGAATCAAATGTAAAGCATCACGTCCAGACAGCAGAAAAGACTGAAGGCATTTTGTTCAGTTTGATCGACAGAAATCATACATTACGACTGAAATATGATGATCATATTAAAACACTGACTCATTATTTTCAGAAATACGAGACTGATGTTGATTGTAATGATGTTGTGTTATTAGTGTTTGATCAGTGTTGTGTGTGATTGTGTTGTAGAGCAGCTGCAGTATCTCTCAGCTGTATCAGTGCAGTCACTGTGACTCTGACTGACGGAGGTTTTTGTACGACTCTTTATCACTGTGTGAACACATATTTACTGTTGATCACGTGGAAACTCTGACAGTAATAATCTCCTGTATCTTCAGTCTGGACTCCACTGATGGTCAGAGTGAAATCACTGTTAGATCCACTGCCACTGAATCTAGAGTTCCTGACTGCCGTTGATTCGCTCCATAAATAAGGAGTTTAGGAGCTTCTCCAGGTTTTTGTAGATACCAGCTAATACATGCAGTACCACCACAACAGCAGGAAGGATTCGTGCTAGTTGTACACTTTATTTTGACTTCTCCTGTTTGAGCGAGCAGCTGTGAGGGAGTTTGAGTCACTGTCACCTGCCCAATGGATTCTGTCAAGTGAAGAACATTAGAAGTCAAATATTTTCACACTAATTTATCTTTGGAAAATACAAACATAGATAATTCTGCAAACCTTGACAAAACACTGCCAGAGTCCAGATAAAGATGATGCTTAAAGTCATGATTGTTGGTTGATGAAGAAGAGCTCTTGATCGTGTCGTGTTCAGTTCATAGAGATATAAATCTTGTGCTGCTCATGCAAAACACCCTCGGTATGCAAACGCTAAAGATGAGACAGAAGAGAGATCAGGACAATATATAGACTCATTGTTAGATTCAGATTCAAATAATTAAAATATTGAAGTCAATGAATCCTGTGGAG
Source organism: Onychostoma macrolepis (assembly GCF_012432095.1). NCBI lineage: Eukaryota > Metazoa > Chordata > Actinopteri > Cypriniformes > Cyprinidae > Onychostoma > Onychostoma macrolepis. The sequence goes on from NC_081179.1 coordinate 25,157,379, forward strand.
ATTCTAATTTTAGTTTACAGTAACAGCTGCTGTAATTATTGAGATTGAATTAGTCTCCACTTCTATGAAAATGTTTTATTAAAATGTTTGAGAATGACCAGTTTGAATTTGTGATCTGTTAATTTAATCACCTCCTTTATATTATTAATTAAGACAGAAACATGAGCAGTATTACTGGCTCAATCAGGATCAACCCTCTACCATTAATTTACAGCTTTTCATTTTTACAGCCTTTTACTGTTATGCTACCATGGAAATGAGCTCTGCTCCAATTGGTTCGAGTTTAAAATATTGGTATTCATATGGCATTAGTAATGTGAACTTATATCATTTGAGTCCACTGAGAAAATATATTTCTTACTATAAAACTGCAAACACTTTAAACAACTAAAAACATGTCTTTAACTCAAATTGCTTCAGTTCATCATCAGCTACAGCACATGCGCTGGAGCACTTAACAAAAAGATCATCGCTGTTGAAACAACTGGACAGTTTAAAAAAAAAAAAAAAAAAAACAAAGCAGCAGAATATCAGTGTTTGTGGCTCATCATTGACTGAAGCATAGGCTCTACTCTCCAGCACAACGGTGACCCACAAAACTACATTAAACTAACAGATCTCTCTTGTACAAAAACACATTAATACAGTTCACATTAATATTTACTCTCCTGATCAGTTCATGACTTTGCATTACTGTTTTCTGTGGACCTTCACTAATATTTCAGTAAAAATAACTTTTTTAGTTTGGTTAATCTGACTGTTACGTTTTACAGTAAATTGCTGTTTTTCTTTGAATTAACGGTAATCTACTGGCAGCACGGTTGCCAGTAAGTTACTGTTTTTCTACAGTTTGTTGCCGTAAATTAATTACAGTTTATTCTTTAACCCTTTAAAGTCCACGACAAAATCCTCAGTTTTAAATGAACACTTGTAATGTGTGCACACTACAGAGTGTTAGAGTAACAATGAATCAGTGAAGTTAATGAGATAATTCTGTGATTAAGTGATGATTGTGCATTAGTGATGAACAGCTGCTGTTAACAAACAGAGTCACTGAAGAAAGAGAAACACAAGAACTACAAATGACTTCAGCCACAGCTTAGATGAAATCAACTGAAATAAAATACATTAAATCTCTCAACATCTGATTAAACAGCTCCTAAATCAGCATTATTTCACACATTACTAACCAGACTGATGCTATTTCTGTCAGAAGTTCACAGAAATGCAAGTTGTTTTTAAACTACCATGATGGCGATCAGTGTTAGCTTTAGTTGGGCTCTTGAACCTTGACTTTTTAACATTAACTTTTCTTTGGTTGTTGTAAACATGTGTTCTAAAACATGTGTTACGGCAAAAAGAACCAAAACAAAATCTATAATATTGTTAGTTATGTTATGCTAATGACATAACCATCATTAAACATTATATTCACTGAATTTTTTTTTTTTCCTCTAGTGTCTTCTGTTACCAAGTTGATGATGTAATAACAGTCTGCTCATTATTTTGCTCTAGTTTATGTAAGATTGTTAAAAACATTACTGACAATTAAAAAAAAAAAAAGAAAGCTTCAAAGTGCTATGAAACACACACCTCAAGAATCAGCGTATGAATCTCAACAGTGGTGACAATCAACCAAAATAAATAAACAGATCAACTCTGAACATCACAAAACCCACTACTAAAACTCAACACAAAAACAAAAGCAATAATAAAAGCAAATAGAAAGAATTAGAGAAAATAAGAGGACAATTCAGTGGCATAATTTATTCATGTCGCAATGCATGCTGGGAGTCATGGGTGAGTTTTGTACTGTGCTGGTACCCAGCATGCATTGCATTTTGTTGTTATAACGTATGTTTTTTACTAACACAATTATAACAACCAAAAAAAAAAAAATAACATTAAAAAGTCAAGGGTCAAGAGCCCAACTAAAGCAAACGCTGATCGTCATAATGGTGAGGTCACACAAAATATTTTCAATAAAGTATCTAAATGTCTATTAATTCTCAAGTAATTTTATAAATATGTGGCAGAAATAAAGTCGAACTGTAATGCTGTTTGTGGAGTTGTTTAATCATCCTCTGCTGTTTTATTTCAGTTGATTTCATCTAAGGCTGTGGCTGAAGTCAGTTGTAGTTTCATTTTTCTCTTTTCTCCAGTGATTCTGCTTGTTCACAGCAGCTGTTCATCATTGGCTGAAATCAGTCATTAGTGTTCATTCTCTCTGTCAGGTGGACTATATTAGTAAACTCATGTAGGGAATAGTGAATGAGGGTGTAGGGTGTGATTTGAAACACAGCCTCTGACTGTCGACTCTGAGCGCTGTTACTTCACATGACTGCAGAAGGATACTTTCTCGAAAACAACAAATATTACCCAGAATTCATTATTTTTTTTACGGAATTTTTACTGTTGTAATGAAAAAACAGGATGTTACTGTCAGAATATGGCCGTTTTTTTACAGCAATTTTTTACAGTGTACTACATTATGGCAAAAAAGATACACAGAGATCATCACTTTCCTTCACACCTGGATAAAAGTGATACATTACAGACACACAGGACATAAAATTAATATATAGAGATACGCTAATAACAATGATAGCTAATTAACTAAGTAATATCAATAAACATTGTACGTTTATACAAGAATGCGTTTATAGCATATAGCACATATAGCTATAGTATACTTACATTGTAGTGAATGAAAGACAATTTTGCTAAATATTGATTAGTGCGCACGAGAAATGTTTGATTCATCTGCATTTTTTGTGATCCATGAAGATTGAGCTGCAAATGAACAAAAGAGGTCAAAGGTCAAAGGTCACAGATCATCAACTATAAATATTTAAAAAGTGTTAAATCAGCACATGACAACAGAATAAATGGTTAATTCAGTTTTTGACTGCAACTCTGTGGACATTGGATGACATTTTGGGATGTTCAGCTTCAAGACTTTATTTTGTTCAGCCTCTATAGTGATTAAACTAACCACAACACAGGTCAAAATTAACTTTGTACAAACCAGAGAAAACTTTATTTTAAGCTCCAATTCTCACAATTAACCAACTATTAAATATGACATTTGCCTGAATAAACTCTTAATTTGCTCCTTATTAATAGTTATGGGGTAGGATTAAAAGATGTAATATATGGTCATGCAGAATAAGGCATTAAAATGTGCTTTATAAGTACCAATGAAGAGCCAGTATAACATGCATGCTAATTAATAGTGAGAATTGGTACTTAAAAGTGTTACAGTATTTTAATTTAAAATATAATAAACATTAATTCAGTTTTTGACTGCAATGCTGTGGACAGTGGATGGTTTATTGAAACGTTGAGAGATAAGCCTTTTTAGTTCAGCCATCACAGCTATTAGCCTAACCAGTACAGATTTAATTCATTATCAGACAGATGTGTTCTGCACTGTAATATAATGATCTGAGAGTGCTTGAGATGATTCACATCCATCAGCAGCTGCAGTATCTCTCAGCTGTATCAGTGCAGTCACTGTGACTCTGACTGACGGAGGTTTTTGTACGACTCTTTATCACTGTGTGAACACAGCTTTACTGTTGATATAGTGGTAACTCTGACAGTAATAATCTCCTGTATCTTCAGTCTGGACTCCACTGATGGTGAGAGTGAAATCTTTTCCAGTACTTGCTGTTCCACTGCCACTGAATCTAGATGGAGTTCCAGTGTAACGGTTTGATATAAGATATATGAGGAGTTTAGGAGCTTCTCCAGGTTTCTGCTGATACCAGTATAAGTCATTGCTGTATATTCCTACATCTATATGACACTCTATTGTAGCTGTTTGACCGAGCTGGACAGTTTTAACTTCAGGTTGAGTCAGAGTGACTCCTCTGGATCCTGAAGAAGAGAAAATAATGTTAGTTTGTCAGTAAATCACCTTTATAGCAGAGTATTGGTAAAAACAACAATAGCATATTATTCATATCAAAACTTAATATTCCACCTTGAATAAAAGCTGCAATGGTCCAGATGAGGATGATGATGTTGTTCATTGTAGTTGTTTTGTCTTGTGTGATGATGAAGATTGTGTTGTGTTCTGCTCTCAGTCATGAAGTGTTAAACTCACAGCACTATAAACACTCTC